>NC_079384.1:20713639-20758639 GCF_021018895.1 Seriola aureovittata | reverse complement strand
CTACATGTTTTGGATATATAGACTTAAAGTGGCAAAATACTTTTTTTTTGTTTGAAACACACAGTCTGTAACTTCTGCCACTAGGGGTCTCTCAATCAAAATAATGAAAAAAGACGGCGTTGAGTGGCGTCATGAAATAATGTGGGATCATGGGAGTTGCCTTCACCTCCATTATCGTAAGCTTCTCGCCAGAACAAACTGACTAGGGGATTAAAACCAGTGGAAACATTAAATAAAGCAGTTTCACTTTAAAAAAAATCTGTAATTCACCTATGCTCTTCAGTGGACACAGAAGAGGACGTCTCGGAGGTGCAGGGAGTTGAGCTGTCTAACATTTACTCAGCTTTTCTCTCTGATAACTTCAGATCCAGACGTCCGATGACTAAAATCCTTCATCTGGTTCAAATATAGAGCTGAAAACCACCAAGATGTAAAAAGTGTATATTAAAAATGTGATTCAAAACTGGATAAAAGTCAATTTTGAGCTTCTGTCTCATAAACACTGACACATGATCATAGAGGATATGTCATTGACAGGCGACCAATGAGAGTGTTACCAAGATTAAAATTTAATGTGGAAAAGTTACATATTATAACTTTAACTTAACATTATGAAGTAAACGTTCATTGCACAATGTAATGGTGTCAGCATAATGACACCATCACCGTTTAGATTTTTCGATGCAGGGCTTGATTTCACTATGCAGTTCTGTCTGCCGCCAGGTATGAAACCTCCTGGGAAAATGAAAGCTTGATTTACAAATGAAGTGCGTCTGCCATTGCGCAACCAAAACAGTAGCTTTCCCCAGTTAGTGGATATGGCAGACGGGAACAACCAGAGTAACCGTGGAGTAAGAACTGTACAAGACAAAAAAGGAGCAGAGGGAGTTTGATTGAAACTGAGATGTGTGTGAAGACTCTCACTCATCCACATCATGGTTATCCAAGCATAGTTGAATCGGGGGCGACTGGACTTGGTTGTAGATACTTGACGATGATTCACCTCTCATCCAAGAGGCTTCTTCAGTTCTGACTGACTGGCCATTGATGTTGATAGACATCAATGGTCTTGGTAACAACCACACTGCGGCTAAATACCTGGATCTCCTCACCTGTCAGTCAGAATTGAAGAAGCCTCTTGGATGAGAGGGATCTACAACCAAGTCCAGTTGCCCTCCATTCAACTTTTCTTGGATAGAAATTGAGGTAAAACAAGAGTGAACCTCAGATGGCATTCACCAGATGGTTCAAAACCAGCAGCATTTCAGCATCAGTAAGTAACAAAACCTGTTACTTATTAATACGTCTGGGTGTTTCCTCTTCTTCCCGTATACCACCGAGATCAGGGTTCCTAGTTGGGATTCTTACAGTTGTTTCTTGCTCTAGATAGTGATAGCCATTTTGCTAACACATATTTACCTCTTCGTGCTTCTTTTTTCTCTCTTTTTCCAAAGTAGTGTTGATGGTTTTGTGCCCTGTGTTGTTCGTAGTTGCTGGGCTCAGAGGAAAACAGAAAGCGATCTGGTCTTTGCGACACTAATGAATACTTTGTCAACTGCTATGCCAATTTGTTGTTGTAGAATTAGACAGAACTGAAAAGAGAAAGAGAAAAAAGAGATTCAAAGTGAAAAAGACACTCTCTTACACACACACATACATAGACATCTCTATACCCAGCAGATGTAAGGCGTCTGTCTCTAAATTGATGAAGTCAATTATGTCCTATAACAGCTCCCCTATTAGCAAAGCAGAAGCTCAGCAGGGCGTGGATCTGAGAGCGGTGGGCGAGTAGGAGGCTCCCAGCTGGGGGCGTAATGGGAAAACAGCAGTTAGCCAATGGGGGAATTTCCCTGGATCCTGTGCCCAAAACCCTGCCGGTGCCTCACTGAGAAACTGAACAACTTCCTGCATTCATATTAATGAAAAATTCTTTAAAGGTTCTTTATGTAACATTCAGAAAACGCTTGTTATTAATGACACCGGTGGCTGTAAAATGAACTGCAGTCAGCATCCTACTGCTCGCGCTTGCAAGTGAGCATCCTGGGCATCGGCCAAAACGACACAGTGAAACGCGATTGACATCATATGGATAGATGAACTAAAGTTACTGTTATTACTGTTATTATAGTTTGACTATAAACATTTTTGAGACTATTGACTCTCTAGAGCTGGCACAGCCTTAAAATGCAGGAAATGAAAATTGTAGTAGATTATGTTGGAGTAGATCCATCACCAAGGTGGGTTTGCATACTTACGCAGCACATTAAATGTTTACCATTATTTTCTAAAGCATGATCAAATCGTATTAAACCCACAGGGTTCGCGGAAAAGTCTGTGCCGTTTTCCATCCTGAAAATCTAATTCTTCTGATTGGACTACGTGTTATTCTCATTGTCCAATCAGATTCAGGTGTTGTTGTACTAGTCACTTCAGTGTCAAACACAGTGTGGGAACTTTGAGCGCTGAGTTTTACACTCAGTTTTTTGCACTTTCTGTGACGTCATCACTGATATCATTTGTTCACAGTCTCATTTCACAGTTTTTATGAATACAAATAATTTCTACACATGTACAAACTGGTTTTAGGCGCTATTTCAAACTGGTCCCATTGCCAGACAATAGAAAGAGAAAAACATGTAACTGAAAACAGCTGATAGATGAGCAAGAAGAGGATGAGAAAAGCAAACAGATAAAGGGCTGAAACCAGCTGACACTAGGCAGAATGCAAATCCAATGCAATGATGTAATGAATATGCTAATTAGCATATAATGTAATCTAGCGATATGCAGTAATTTCGCAAGATTTTTCAACTACATCTTCAATTTAACACACATACAAGGTTTTCATGTAGTCTATCCTTACTATAATTTCCATGGTAACGAGTTTCACCTAAATAGTGCGTCCTCTTTGCGGATGGAGGAGTTTAAAGAGGTGTGATAATCTTACATTTAATACACTCTAGACTGAAAGAAACCTGACCCTCAGATTATTTTACAACTATTTTTTCGTATCATTTTGTTATGTTCAAGTGATTCCAGGGCTCATTTTGTTATTATATTTTATTGTCTCTTAGTTAATCAAATAAATTAGGTGGTGGAACTACGATGAAATATTGTCCTTGTTTATGTAGTTCTCTTTAGGATTAAGAAAAGTGGATAAGAAACAGTCTTTGGTTATTTCTGTGTGAATTTTCTCCTTGTGTGTACTTGGCCTGCTGAATGACCAAATAGTCTCGCTCTCCCTCCCTCACTCCAGCCTTCCTCTGCCTATTTTTCTCTCTATGAGGGAGTTGGTGATGACGTGCTAGGAGATGGAGACAGAGTTCCTAACCAGGCCAGTTATGAGGCAGTAAGTCCACTATTGATTACCTGTCCACATCGCTGCCTGGCCTCCTTTGTTTTCTTGAGCATATACTGGCACATATACAACAGTGGGGAGGCCAGATGCGGGTGACCTTTCATCACCTTTCCCTCTGGTTCCTATCACTACACTGAACACTTGCTTAAGTTAGAGCAGCGGTTGCTAAACTGGCAGACAGGGCCTTTTAGAGGGACACAGGAACCAAATTTAAGTTGAATAGTCCAATTACAGCAAAGGCCTTTCAGCATTATTAACTGTTACATTGCATTACAGCCACTGCTGGATGATGCCTTCATTAAAGATATTAGTTACATCTGCCCCTTTGTTGTCAGATTATCTGCTATGAAAAAGGTTTATTTTCGAATAATAGACAAACGAGAGTTCTCAGATACAGCAAATACAGACTTTGACAGGTAGGAAAGAAAAAGAAGTGATACTCATCAAGCAAACTTGGTCAAAATCCAGTCAAATCCAGTTAATATCTCCCTTAAATTCACTGTCAGTAATTGGCCTTTGACTTGGCTTTTCAAAATAAGACTAATCTTTTTAATAACTGTAATGTGGGAGAGAAGTCTTCACCTGAGCCAGATGGGTTCTGCTGCACAATTTATGGTTAATTAAAACACTAGCAGTGTCACCTCTGAGTTCATTGTAATGTAGGCTTTATTGTAAATAAATCAAAATACTGCAACAAAACTGGTTGAGGTCCTGGGAGCAAATTGAACATTCTCAGTTGTGCACTTATTTTTGTACCATCTCTTACGTCGCCTGTTGTGGTCTTAATTCTAGGTATCCTCCTACCGTTACCCTCATTCTTACCTGACCTTCGTACCATGGCACTATTGTTTCTTTATATTTGGTACTTTCCATCTCAGCCAAAAAAATGGTGTCTGATACTCACTACTTGAAAATATTCATATAAAAAAAAAAAAGCTGGTTATCATCCTAAACTGTAAATAAAGATGGACGTAGCCTCCGTGAAATCACCCACAGGTTTCTGAAGAGTGGTTTTGAAGAAAAATGGGCAAAGAGATGGAGTGCGTGGAGCCGAAACTTTGGTGCATGCTGGTTTGTGGCAGGCATATGCTCACCCACCTGTCACTCAATGCATAACTATAAGCCTTAGTAAAATGTTATCAGGGGAGTTATATAAAAATTCATCCCTGTCAAAACCGTTTTTTGTACCAGGCTGTAAACTTGTTTATTTCTGCCTTAAAGTTGGACATTTTAACATGGGAGTCTATGGGAACTGACTCACTGTTGGAGCCAGACTCTAGTGGTCATTGGAGGAACTGCATGTTTTGGATCTTCAGTGTTGTTTTCAGCCAGGTTGCTACTTCGTTATCATACATCCCAGTGCAACTCCTACATCATACTTTAGTCTACTTTCACATAGTAAAAAATGATGATTATAATCCTAATCATAATGACAATAAATGGCTAAACATGACCCTTTGTACATTTGATAAAACGACCAAGTGTAACGAGGTGTGTTGTGACCAAAACCTAAAATCACGTGGGTCTCGGGGCACAGAACAATCCACTTCCAACTGCCCCCCATTGAATCATGGATGTATTGTGAGAACTAAATGCCAGGTTAAAAAACAGTGCCGCATTCATTGCAATTAAAGTCACTCATGGGGGGCATATGCAAAAACATTTTTAGTTTTGAAGTAAGTGGCAGCCCAGCACTGCTTCTAGGGTTTGGTTTGACTTAGAATAAGAATCTCACACTAGATTTAATCCAGGCAGTGATTATGTTTTTGTTTTTTTTCCAAAATGTATTTGGCAAAGTAAATTATTATATTAGTAAATGTATTTTGTAGTTAAAAAGCATGTACCAGCCAGGACTTGGCTTATGTTTGGGGTTTCTTTGTCATAGACAAAAATAGACGAGCATGACTTAGTCAAACAGGTACATCAGACAATACAGTAAGCAAATAAGCAGAAGCATTAATGAAGTATAGATTTGTTTTCTTTTCATTTGGAGCAGCATAATAACAATAATCAATGCTGTACATTTCTCTGTATGCCAGCCAACACCTAATTACAGCTGATTACCATCGGCTGGCATGTGCGATATGATGTGTCTTCTTTCTGTGAGCCATTCCCAGTAATTACACATATATCACGTCATCCAGTAAATCATTATTGCATAAAGGATCCCCCAGTGGCTCTTTTTCCATTGGACAGAGGAGAGAAATGGCCCACATCCACCTGGACTAGTGTTGTCAAGGCCAGACCAAACCGCCCCATCCAGGCCGGAGCAGTCCAGGCTTGGACGCAGACTGACATATGGGGGCCGGCACTGCCTGCCAGGCCTCTGCCAAGACTCAGAGGGGAGAGTGATCGTAGGGCATCGAACCTTTCGACCCCAGACAGAAACCACTTTAATTTTCACCTTCATAACAAATGATAGAAGAGGAAGCGAAGGGGGAAAGACGAATGTGGAAAAAGAGGAAAGGGTGAAAGAAAAGATGTAGGAAGGGAAAAAAAAGAATTTGTATTTTTTGAGGACATTAATCCGTTAATGGTGCAGAGGGAAAAGATAGAATAGACAAAAGTGTGGATTATAAGGCGGAGTTAAGATCAAGACCAGAAAGAAAAAGCAAATGATCCAACAAATCCTAAAAACTAAATTATCTAAATCTGATCCAAGGTCTGGGAAAGAAAACACTGACTGTAGATAAGTACCTCACACAACCCCACATCAAATAACACCAACTATCACTTAAGAGGTGTTGCAGTGCTACATTGAGATTGTGCTTATTTCTGCCTTTGCTTCTCAGAAACTAAAGTCATTATTCACATGGCCAGAAGAGCTCACGTTTTGGGTCAAGTGATCATTGACTCCTAGCTTGTGCATGAAAGTTGGATACGCGGCACTTACATCCAACACCCGGATCTAGACATTCTTAGATGGCATTTCACTTCCATGAAATATCTGCTACTTTCAGCACTTGTAGTAAATACTGGTAGTCAGTGTAAATTGTCCAAATTTGTCCAATATATAGGACATATATATATATATATATAGAGGAGGGTTTATGGAAGACAGAACAACTGGTATACTGTTATGAATCTGATGTTGTATGGAAAAAGTAAAGGATACAAACTCAGCAGTATGGATCATACTTTGCCTCTTCTACTCCTATTGACCCACCCCTCCTCCCTGTTGCCCTCCACAGTATGTTAGTGATGTGGTGTGGACTGGCAGCGACAGGCTGGCAGGTGGTGCATTATACCAGGAGGGAGAGAAAGAGAGAGAATTTATAGACGTGGAACAGAGACAGAAGGAAATAAAACCAGTTTTGTGTAACAGAAAGACAATGAAGTTGCATTGCTGGTGTGTGTATTTGTGCCCCTGTACAGAGAATCGTGTGTGTGTGTGTGTGTGTGTGTGTGTGTGTGTATAGAGACAAAAAGTTGTGAAGAAATGCTAAAAAATAGTACAACAAAAACAGCTGAAGAAATGCTGAAAACACACAGAGAAGAAATGTTTAAACAAATGGGAGAGAGGGAAAGATTAGGAGAAGAACACAGCATGACCGGAGAAATAAGAGAAAGAAATGATATCTGTATGTTAGTATGTTTACATGCGCACTAATATTCCACTGTTACTCTGAATATGACAGTGATCAGCATCTGATACAGGTACATGTAAACTGTATATTTCATTTGGCTATTCTGAATTTTACCTTTTTCCGAATGAAGCATATGTGTGATATGCCGATATTATTCAGGTTTTAGGAGCATTCTTTGGAGTGTATACGGTGCATTCGGAATACATGTCTATGTTAGGCTTTTTGTGGCAGTTTGTGACACATGGCCAAAGGCGAATAGAGTCAAGTTGAGTCCAAAGACTGTAAATAAAGATGGATGTAGCCTCCATGACAAGGATTAAAGTTTACATCAAAGGGAGAAACTGTGAGGGTAAAAACCCAAATTTCTCCTTTCTATGAAATTCCTTGTTGGGGGTCCAGACATTACTTCCCGGTCCTATTGACGTCAATACTTCTCTTGGCGTTGCCCACCTGCAAGCTTGGCACGCCCCCACACAGGGCACAGCACATAACTACTTATGGTGAAGAGTTTTCATTAGTTTTGTAGTCAGTCTGCATTGTTACTGTGGATGTTACTGTGACCCGATTGCAAGCTGATCATGTTAGTAAGAAGCAGCATAGCAAACATATAAACGTTTTTACTCGATAAATTATTCACAGTTTAACCGCTGAGTTCATTTTTCAGTAACTATACGCACTAATGTTAAATTCATTCAGATTTACCGGCATCGTAAACCAGCAGCAGGTGAAGCGGTGGAGACTCCCTACCTGTCCACCGTCTGTCTGTTCCTCCATTACTTCTATTCCTTCAGTCTGGAAGTGTCCACGCATAAAAGATTAAAAGGGTTTCTTATAAAAATATTCTAAGTTATGACTATTGTCATCCGAAGTTCGTTTACACAAGGTGTGTGGAACATGTCATTAGTTGCCGGCAAGCTGACCAATCAGAGCACACTGGGCTCCAGCTCCAGAGGGAGGAGGGGGGGCCTTAAAGAGCCCTGAGCTCTACCAGAGTGTTTCAGACAGAGGGTGACTGGGGAAAGCATAAAATGTACAGAAGAAGAAAAACAATGTCTTTTCAGAACATTAAAGCATGTAAATCTTTTTTAGTCAACACCAAGAATGAAATGATGGACACTAAAAGTTAGCTTGAGAGGTTTGCTCGATCAGGTAGCGCAGTGCTTGTGAAACCCACTCAAAATAGCCCTTCATTAGGGTGAACTTATTTACTGTCCTCAACTTCTGCCTGATGGAAAACCAAAAAAGGTGAATAGAGTCACACACACACACACACACACACACACACACACACACACACACACACACACACACACACACACACACACAGGATGAACCAGCTGACAGCCAGGGCAGCCCAACCCGATTGAGAATTCCTACGCTAATGGAATCATTGCCATAGGAATTCTCAATCGCTGGGAACTGCTGGTAATGGAGCAGTATTACAGAGAAAGTTTGTGTGTGGGTGGGTGCTTGTTTTTACATCTTGGTGGGGACTCCAGCCTGCATACACGCTAACCCCACAGGGACAAAGCTTGAGGTCACTGGTACACACTGCTGATTGAGGGTTAAAACACTGTTTGAGGAATGAGGGTTAGAATAAGGTTTGGGTTAGTGTTAGGTTCAGGGCATTACGTCACTGAGGTATTGTGAAAACACGTGTGTGTGTATGTGGGGTGATGGGTTGTGTATGATAATAGCAGGGGAAAAGAGGAGTATTTGTGCAGGCTGTTTATTTGCTGCAGTGTGCTGTGTTTGTAAAGCTGAAGTGAGAATTACAACCTGCTGTTTCTTTACCCTCGACTGTAAAATTAAGCTCATTTATAATACATTACTCTCCTCTTGTCTCTCCTTTTCTCCTCCTCCAGCCCTCTCTGCTCCATCCCTCCTTCTTTGCATTCCTTCAGCCATGCATCCTTCCAAGGTTGATTTTCTCTTCCTTTAAGACCAATGGGATGAGCATTTCATGCATGAAATAACTATTCTTGGTCTCCTGGTACCTCAGCACACCACACACACACATACACACATCCAGTGATGTACATACATCTGGTGTTATGGAGTTAATGATTTCCCTGGAGTGAGCATTAGACAGACTACACGTATGTATCACCAACTACATCAACTACAGCTCCCTTGACCTTGCAGATTATTGCTCTCCTCGACAGTGTGGAGTTGTGCATGTGTGTGTGTGTGTGTCTGTTTGCGTGCATCTCTTCTGTAAGTGTATGCACACTGTATCTTCTATTAGCGAAGATGCGTTCACTGCTGATCTGTACCATAGTAGAAGCCAGGTCTGAAACACACACAGCTGAACTACAGCTTTAGTAGAAAAGGGCATTTCAGCATTTGAACCCTCATGAAACGATCCCACAGACATCGGACACACGAAAAGTTTTTCTTCACTATTAAAACCTCCAAAGGACTGTCGAGGATATTTAGCAAAACGATACCACTATGTTGTAATTCAATAACACCCTTTTTACACATGCATATAAGCAAGTTTTTTAAAACGCGGGTAAACTCCCTGACTCCCTTTACACGGCCAAAGAAATTTGCCTTTCTGTTCAGACAGGACACACAGCTGCAGGTGATGTCATCATGTGCACTTACAGCACACACACACTCACACACGCAGATTCAGGGGAGAGTTAGTGAGCTGTTAGATGCCGTGCAGACTGAAATGAAATGGATCCGCCCCGTCTCATTCCCAAGTTGGTGCTCCCATAAAAAGGGTTGGATTCTCCGTCTGGGATGCTTCGATCTGTGATTGTGAGTTTTTGAAACTACAATATCGGACTGTCAGTCCCACATTTAGCTAATATCCAAATAGAGAATCTCCTCTCACCTGGAATGCTTATCATCTTTTATCCATGTTGAGAGTGAATGACAGACACAAACACTCACCCATCAAACCACTGTAATCAGTGCAGCTACTACTGTTAATACAGATCTCCATCATGGCAGCAACAGTTACACACAGAATCACTTTCTCTTTAGTGATTTTTTTTTTTCCTCCAGCAATTCATTATTTCAAGCTACTGTGAGCTTTTATTCTCAAAAGTTCTCACAGGAAGTTCCAACGGTTCTGTTGTTTGCTTGACAGACCTCTGAAATAGCAGATATATGATGTGTAATATTACAGGTTCAGTAAGTCAGTAAATCCACTTCAGTAAATCGAACCACTATGGGCCACAACGCCACACATGTGAACAGTAACAAAGTAAATTCCAGTTACATTTTTTATCAATCAATTTCTTAAATCAGCCTTTAATTATGTTCTGGCCGCCATTTAATGTATTAGAAAAAAATCGTCCCAAGGACAAACTTTCTTGCCGACCCGTGGTTTACAGCTGTAGTGATCTGGAAGAAGTCACAGCACAGAAGGTGTCTTGTTTACATCACTGCTGATAGGAGCTGGTAAATAGCGACCACTGCAGAGTCATTTGACCTGGTAGCGAATGTTGATTGTACACTGCTGACAAAAACCAAATGCTAGCGAGTGTTGATGGTGTTTTGACCAGTGTAAAAGGGGTTTAGGAGAACCGTAATAATCAAAAGACGTGATGACAGCTGCTCCACCAAACAAAAGTATAAAGACTGGACATGGGCTGAGCCAGAGCTATCAGACCCGGTGAGCTGTATTCAGTCGACTCTAGGACGAGGGAGAAGGACAACTGACAAGCTGACTGACAACATTTCTGTCTCTGAACATCTTTCTATTCATGTCAGAGCTGCATAACGCTGCGAGTGCCATCATCAACCTCCCTTTAACTGCCAGCCTTTCACACGCTCCTCTCTCTCTTTGTGCATATTCATATTTCCTGTATCCCTGTGGCAAGCAGTGAGTAAACACAGTAAAAATGTTTAACAAATGTGGACAGGGGCATATGGTACACTCCCAGGCCACTGTGAAATAATGAAGTCATATTTGCTTCCTGTTGTTTCGATCAGATTTAACTAATATTTGTACATTGTGAATAATTCAGTCGGTTCTCTCCCTGTTGCAAAAAGCACCGGGCCTTAAATCTGCATGTATAATTGAACATATTTATGCTAATCTAATTGTTTTACAGTTAGCTGGCTTTGTAGTGCTTAGTCTCCAGAATAAACAGGCGACATGAGGAGAAGCCAGCACAAAGCTGTAGCGACCCCTCCCCGCGGCCCCCAGCAGCCCCATGGGAATCCTCACAAAGCAGCTGTTGACAGAGGCGAGTGAGGTGAGGTGATTCCAGGAGGGAGGGGTTGGAGGGGTGGGGGTGGGGGCGGGGGTGGCACATTTCCAAACTCACGTAAGAACGTATCTGAAGAAAGCCGCGGCGCCGCACAGCGCCTACATTACGCCATTTGTATTTCGTGGTAATTCGAGTTAAGGACTTAATGCCAGCAGCTGAATGCCAAGTTGCTTCTCTTGCACTGGCTCCGGTCGGATTGTGAATGATTGCTCGAAAGCCTCTTACTACAAAGAACAGCTTTTATCTGTGTGTCAGCCTGTGTCTCAGAGCCCTTCCTTGGCTCACCCTCCCTCGCCGACAAGTGTGTGCGCACCAACATTTGTGTCTAAACTTGTGCGATTCTTCACATCTCAATTTAAAATCTGGCATCTTCATCACAAGCAGGAGCCTCCGGGGGTTTCCCGTTTGCTAATTTGCTGGATCATCAGAAGAGAGTGATCATCCAGGCTGATGTACGCCCCCCATCCCCACCCCCACCCCCAAACCTCAACCCAATACACACACACACACACACACACACACACACACACACACACACATACATACACAGCTATCTTTGGCCCTCCTCCTCCATCAGGTTGCCTCCCTCCTTTACCTTTGCCTCTCTCTTGGCGAAGTACACTGTGTGCATTCTCCACGGGGGTGGGGGGGCGGCCACTTCATGCTGCTCACACTCAGGGTGCCATGGAAGGAGGTTGAGTGCTCAAGGGCCCCTGGTCTGGCACGGCTGTGGCCCTGCCGGGGCTCGAGGCTGTTGGCAGTGGATCAAAGTCCTGCTGGCCAGGCAGCCATGCCGGTTAAACTGACAGGAGCAGGCAGACCCACCTAACCAGCTGTCCCTGGTGGAGAGCCAAGGGAGAGGCGACGATGGATGGAGGAAGCTAGGGAGGAAGGGAGGGATGGGTGGATATTTGAGGGAGATGAAAGGATGGAACAAGGCAGGAAGCAAGGAGGAAACGGGGAGTGAGAGCTAACAAAAAATATTTATGAACTTTAAGGTAGAGGAAAGGACACGGGTAAAGAAAAAAGAGTTGTCTAAGTGGAACAATGGAGTTGTCAGAGGAAAGAAAAGTGAAGAAAAGAGTAAAGGAGAAAAAGGGGGATGAGAGGAAAGAGAGGGGTTAGGGAAGGTTTTTCTTAAAATTAGCAAGGATGAATATAAAAGATAAAGAAAGTGGTGCAGAGGAAGAGAAGAAAGAAAGGACGAAAGGTAGAAAAAGAGTTATGCATAAAGAATTGAAGGTAAGGAGGTGGAACACAAGAGTAATGGGAAGAGAACAGAGCAGGGAAGATGGAGTGGCAAGAATATACTAGAAATGGAAGAAGATGAAAGGAAGAGGAGGAAGACGTCAGCTGGACTGGAGAGTTAGAACAATTGGTTAAGGAGTAGTAGAAGGTAGAGAAGGCCAGGACTGAGCAGAGGTAGAAAAGTAGGAAATGAGAGTCAGAAAAATGGGTTAAACTGCAGCAGAAGCTGAAATAACAGAGTCAGGTGGTCAGGAGGCCTGGAGGTAAACTGCAGCAAAGTGAATCAAGGATGTGAAATGATACCGAGGCCAGGTATTGTTTGAAAGATTGTTCACACACTCACACACCGACTCTCATGTAGTCTTGTCTGTAGGGGGGATCAGGAGTCGTCCCAGGTAGCTGTTATTGTGTTTTAATACGTGGCCTGGAGCCAGTGGGAGAGGATCTTTATCAACGGGCAGAGCATGAGGAGGGACGCGAGCAGGATCACACACTGAGGATATCGCTGGTGCAAGCCTGCTTCATTAGTTCTGGTCACTAGTGTTATGTAACTTAAGGATGGGAACACACTGGCTGCATGGCGTTGTGCAGAACGTCTTGGTTTTCATTTTGGCGCACATGTTGACGGCGTAGAGCGGACACACTGCGCCTCACACCTCCCGGCCTCGGCACATGGTCTCGAGATTCGCCATCTCGCCTCCCAGCAAAAACACAGAAAAGACCTGTTGATGTTGTATTGACGTCATACCAGCATATCAACATTATAAAGCCGACTCCTTCGACTGTAGTTTCAATGTCTACAAAGATAGAGCTAGCAGCAGCAGCAGACACAGCCATTGTGAACACACACACATACGTGTGAGCCGCAGCAGTACAGCGACGCAGGCAATGTTTGTGTGTTTGCCACACATCTTTTTTCGAGTGCTGTAAATATGAAGTGTTATGTGTCCATTGAAGTTTATTCCTGACTTGTGGGAACAGTATATGTAAGTATTTGCTAGCATTTGAAGCTTTCATCCAAATTTAATTCATTTCGTCTTCATTCAGTCCAATACCACAGCCATTCTAGAGACAGGGTTTAACGTTCCTTTCCACATGTACGACCGAAAAGCCTGACGCTCCATTCTGGGTTCAGACACCAGCTCCAGTCTCTTATGAAGACTGTGATTTGAAGTGATTGAAAGCTGTAAAAAGCCAGTAAGTGGACTTTTGAGCTTTGATTATTTTATTGCGTTGCAAGTTTGACGTTGCTTTGTACTGAGTGAAGTAGCAGTGTGCATTGATACACCAAAGCCTCTTCACTCCTCCTTAAAGAAGCTCAAGTTAGTGATTTTGTTTTTACTGAAAAAACATGCAAAGTCAATATTCTGAGGCAAGATGAATTGTTTTCATAGATCTAAATGGGCTGTAGTGCTCCTTTTGTTCATTAAAGCATTACATGCATAATGTCGCACATGCTACAAATATGCGTGCACACACACTGGCTTCCAATGTCCTTCAATAACCAATTAGTTGTTTTACTTTTTTTTTAAGTGCAGCACTATGTTAAATAAACATGTAGTCAGCCCCGCTGGTGTATGTGCCAATTAAGAGCTGTTTTATTAGGCTGCTGTTCGCAGCAGTATGAGTGGGTGTGTGCAAGTGTGGGTGTTTATACCGAAGGGAAGGTTAGTGAGCGTAATTGAATCATATTACTTCCTCCACATGGCTTGTCAAGGCCCTTTTTATGATTTGGAGCTAATCCATAAGGATGCTAATCATTGATCTAGCCATGCATTGATAAGTTACGCTAGGATGCAGTCTGGCAAAAAGCACTCAGAACATTAATGTCTCCAAATAAACATTTGGTCCCAAAAAGGAGGGGTGGGGGGTGGGGAGGAGGAACCAGTGACTTTTTATCCACCTCTGCAAAGTTGCTGCTGTCTAATAAAAGGAAAAAAAAAAAGAAACACAGACAAAAGCAGCACCTCAGCATCTCCTGTCCATCTCTGCTGATCGAGCTTGTCCTCATCGTTGCTCATTGTGTGAGATTGCATCATACAATACAAGGTAGATACATGCTTTTTGTAGTCTCTGCAGTTTGTGTCGGCAGTTCTACCTGAAACCCCATGTTTCCTACCTATAGCACAGGTATGTGTATTGTATTAGAGGATAGTGCAGCTGCCACTGGTTGACTTAATCCTTTCATTGCAGCGAGACGGCATCTTTTTAAGGCCGTGGACGCTGCTGAAGTGCCGTGTAAATGTCCGCTGTAGTTAGCTAAGATGCTGTCCTAGACATATTAGTCTCCAGATGACTGGCTAGTAATAGGAAACCATAGCAGCTCATCCATGGGCTTTTATTGGCCTTTATGATTTTCATCAGCAGTTATTAGTAACAGTGCTGACCAATCCACTGCGCGGCTTGATGGGCTGTGAAGTCTTTATTGGCTCCTTTTGGATTGCTTGATGAGGAGCACAAGAAGTTTCTGTTTCCACTCAGTGTATTTCGATAGAGCTGCAGTACAGTTGGCTCCGGATGAACTGTACTTTTTAATATTTCAGGCATTTAGCTGACAACGTTATCCAGAGGGGCCGCGAACAGCGAGTGAGGGTGTAGAACGAGCTTCAGCAGCAGTGAGAAGGACAGTGGACAGGACCTAGAGATTTCCAGGGTGGAAACATGGTCTGTGTAGTGTTTGGTAAACCTTTTTAACACGGTCAGGGGTTTATTTTATTGAGGAATTGGTCAAATATGAATGTTGTGATTATAGACGATAAGACTTGTAGGTTCATGGTGGTTAACTGGTGGAGACCGCTCAGACATCAGTGGTGGTGTGTGTTCACTTTGGCAGTAACTGGTCATGAAAAATCTCTGTCTAATAAAAATTATGTTTCTATACAACTAAAGTGCAACAGCAAATGTGTTTTTTAGGAAATCTAATCGCTGGCTGGATTATGTTCAGAGGCAAAGTATTGAATGAATGAAGCCCTAAATAATTGAACAGCAGTGCAGTTAGAAGGAGGTGGGTGGGGGGGGGGGGGTGGGGGGGTAGCATAGGTGGATAAAGTGCACGAATTTCACACCAGAGTCCCATCTGTGGTTTAGGCAACAAAAGCACCTCAGTTAAGTTTCAGGAAAGATCATGTTTTAAATAAATGAACAGGTTATGTCTGAAGTCGCTGTGAAGATGATATGTGTTAAACCAGACCAGGATCTTTACCTGAAGCCGAACCGAGAGCTGTGAGAGTCTGAACAGAACCATAAACAATTTAATAATGCTGGAGTCACAACAGGCAGGTATTGTTCTTCAAGATCAGATATCTTTGCAGAAAAACAAAGGTATTGTGTGTGAACATTTTGAGTCATTTGTTCAGTATCAACGTATTTGTGACCTGCCAAATCAACATAAATCAACAACATCTCCTCATTATGTTTATAGAAAACACTCTGCTTGCAAGTACATTTCCTACAAAATATATTTGCTGTTCCCCTCTAGTTGTATGGAACTTTAATTTCCAGGAGACAGAGTTGGTTGTGGAGTGTTTGGGTGCTTTTTGGCAAACTGTAGATGTTTGTTTTGGAGAGCAGAGGGCTGCAGCTTCCTCTGTGGTGTCCTGTACAGACACCATGCTCCATGCATGATGTGTACGGCCGACTGAACATAGATGTTGAGCAGCTCTAATGAGTCCTTTAAACCTTTATCTGTTACTCTGAGGTTCTTTTTTACCTGACTGATCCTTCTGCGTGGTGCAACTTCCTGCAAATCAACAGTCTGGGATCTTTTTTTTTCCTGAGGCCTGGTTCACATCAGCAGATATTTCTTGTGAATAGCAAACTCAAAACGTTTAAGGGTTTTTTTTTTGTTTGTTTTTTTTAATTGAAGTGTCTCTAACCCACAGCTCCAATGTGGTTTCATTGACTGGACTCCAGGTAATAACTCCTGACTGAAATAAATGAAATGGTAAATGGACTGCACTTATGTAACGCTTTTCCAGTCATATCAACCACTCAAAGCGCTGTACAATACATGCCAGCCATCAGGGCCAATTTAGGGTTCCAGTATCTTCCCAAAAGACACCTCGGCCTGTGGACTGGAGGAGCTGGGGATCGAACCACCGACCCTCTGATTAGTGGACGACCCACTCTAACTCCTGAACCACAGCTGCCCATTAGCTTCTGTCAATTCGTTCAGCCAAGGGGTTCACACACTTTTCCAGCTACACTTGAGTGTTTGATGAAAATTAGTGCTGTGTTACATTGTGTCATCATTTTTAATTCAAATTCAGACATAAATGCAGTTCATTTTAAAGGGTTCACTTACATTTTTTAAAAAGTAAAATAAGATGACACTGGATGAAATCATGAAGGATATCTATTATAATTCTCACAAATTACAAATAATTAAATTTTTAATATATTAAGTTACTATTACCTTTTTTTATTAGTGACATTAGAAATTATGAATATAAAGAATATCAAGCTCACATTTAAAGTCGCTTAACCCACCGTTCAATGTCCCTATGAAGAAATTATATTAATATTACACACAACTTGAAATAATCCAGTAAGTGAACTTGTGCTTTTCTTCTTCTCATTATTATAATTATATCACATCCTCTGCGGTTACAGACAAATATTTACATTTGTTTTTTATTTATTAGATTCATTTAAACCCCTTGAGACGAATCCATCTCATCTTTAAGGGGGTCCTTAACACAAAATCCAACACATAACGCACACCAGCACAGTTACTCACACATACACCGACATAAGCTCTCCCAGGCCTAACCCCTCCCACACCCACTGAGTCCTATATTTTTCCAGCAAATAATAAAATAATACATAAATAAAAATTCACATACCCATAAAAGTTAGACATAAATTTGCATGAGTTTACATGCACCATCACAATAGTGGAACATTATTTCCAGACTGATTTATAATTTATATTATATATATTTTCATGTTTGTTAAATGTCATTATCATGTGCACAGAAATGATTGAATCAATGCAGCTAATGCAAATGATCACCTCTTAGGTTGACTTCAAATAAATTTGTGTGTGTGTGTGTGTGTGTGTGTGTGTGTGTGTGTGTGTGTGTGTGTATGTATGCGGAGGCTGATGGATCTCAGTAAACTGTGTTGATGGTCAGTGCATGGTGAGCCCACACAGCTCATTATTTTTAATCAGCTCCACCTTTATAGTGTGGTTACCTGTGGATGGGCCTCCTTCACAGCACAGGTGTAAATAATAAATAAAAGGAATGGGTGGGCTGAATTCCATTTAGCTTTACAGTCTCAGGGTCCTGGTGTTGGTGCTGGCTCACCATCGCATCGCCACGTCCTGCTGGCACACCTGAATGCAGCAGAGCTCGTCATTAATGTTATTAGTTGCACCTGTGCTTTTCCTACAACGACAAGTCAAAATGGCTGCTGTGAAAAAAAAAGGACTATTTGCACAAAACGCCGCTGCTCTCTCTGCCAGCACATACACCACACCGCCATGAAACGACACCTCTCTGTGTCTCGCTGTGTTTCTTATCCGTCTCCCCTTTCTCTCTTGCTTACACACTCACACACACACACACTCACAGTGAATTACATTTTGGTGGGAGGATGGAGAGTTATAAACACCGGGAAGTGAGCTAATGCTTAGAGAGAGAGTGGTGCCGAACACAGGAGGAGAGGAGGTGATAAATTGGTCTAGAGTGGGGGTGTAGTGGGCACATCCAACTCTCTAAAGATGACAGAGGGTAAATGTGTGTATGTGTGAGAGAGAGAGAGAGAGTGAGAGACCTATGCAAAAGACCACAGGCCTCCAAACACCTCTGTATGCCCAAATCATATTTTCTTTTCCTCCTCTCCTTCTATTCTTGCCATCAGCATCAGGTGAGCCAAGTTGGGAAGCAGACTGAGCAGTAATCTCTCTCTCTCTCTCTGTCTCACACACACACACACACACACGCGCACATGCACACACCCATGGGGTGTTGACTGGGATGCAAGCCTAGCAGATAGACACTTGCCAAAGAACCAGGCCATACCAAGCCAACAGGCCATATAACCGTGTGTGTGTGTGTGTGTGTGTGTGTGTATGTGTGTGCTTGTGCCAAACTACTTAGAGTGATGGAATGTAAGATAGGCCCAATCTCAGCAGAGCCAGGAGGATCCAGCCAAGTCCAGACCGTGGCACAGAGGAGGAAGAGCTGGTGCAGCGAGACGGGGAGTGTGAGCTGGCTCCTGTGTCTTTCCACAAACCCAAGAGGAGAGCTGCATTTACCTGCTCTCCTTATTTAGATGTCATAATTCATCGCTGTACACTGCAATCACTTGGTATTAATGGTTGCGCTGTAATTACATCTGTGGACTGACACTTTACATCCATTCAGGCAGTGGCCTGCTCATCTCTCATGGTTGCCTAAATAAAGGCCTGCGCTCATGCCAGGCTGTTTGGAGAGATTTATTTGGACTCTGATTGGTTTATTTGAACTCACTGAAACATTTAGTCAAGAGAGAACACTGCCATTAAAACTCAGGTGGCACCAATAACAATTACAGACAAAGGGTGTGCTTTGGTGCCTTTCCAAAGTAACTGTATTTGGTTTGCTAGAAGTTAAAGGTTCTCTAAACACTGATAGAGCAGCAAACAGCGATTTTCCATGTTAATATATAGTGGAGAGAGAGTCAGAGTCACACCCCCTCTGTGTGTGTTGTAATCTGAGTTTCTCTGGTCTTTGTTTTGGTAGCCGGCCTGGTAGCTCTTGCTCGTTCACATATGTGCGTCCCTCCTGTTAAACTGTTGACCTTTATAAACACACAGGGTCCGTCCACAGGTGAGATGACAGTGTAGTCAGGTGAAAGAAACTTTCCAAAATCTCCCCCACTGAAGAAGAAACCACACTTTAGTTAAAAAAGGCCTCTGACAAAGACAGAGATCAGACCAGAGCACAGGCCATGAGGACTACCGGCTCAAATGCTGGCCGCCCGGTGGAGCATCACAACGTGTATAACATTTAGAAAGTTTTAAAAGTTTTTACTGAATTTCTTTCCCATTCTGACCATCATGGTCAAACCGAGGCTGGAGGTGAGGCTGACGAAGCATTTGTTTTAGTCTGAGATGCTGATGGTCTAGTGCAACATCTAGGGGCAGTGGCAATTGTTCACAGAACCTGTAATATGTGGGACTGTCGCTGTAAGGAGGTCTTAGGGACATCTTCAAGATTTTTTTTTCTATTATTATATCCTGTAAAATGAATTTCCATGGTGAACTGTAGGGATGTCCCCCTTCATGGGCCCTGGTCCTGCTCCGAGTCCTTTAATACTGGGTATGAAATGTAGTCAGCATTTGCCTTAATGTTAAATATGTATCAGACACGCTGGAATAACAGGCGAATCCTTCAGTCCACATTATTTTTCACATGCTGCTCGATCCAAATACTCAGGTCCGGATTGAAAGACGGAGCACAGATGGCTGCAGAGAGCACACAGAACCCACAGCAGCCGCTTTTATTCTGTCCTGCCATCACATTACTCACGGAATTAATGTGAATTAGTGACAGCTGATATGATGTGCTGTTGGCATGGTTGCTGTAACAGAGTCTGTATGACTGTGTGTGATTCTCTGTGATCATTTGCAATAGCTGTATGGATTCATGTGCACATGTACATGTAGATTTACTGGCTCAGTGACGCCCCCGTTCTTAGTGGAGAAATGCTGCTGGTAATCATGAAATGTTGCCAGTTCATGAGAGATGTGCCCGAGGTCAATTGCTTTACTCATCACTGTGTACACATAACTGTGTATAAATATCCGTGTGTCTGTATGAATGTATAGGCGGTGTGACCTTTTGAAACGTTATTGACAAGTGTTACAAGTGGGTGTAATGCACTTCTCAAGCACTCAATTGGCCAAATGACAGGGAAGAGTGCACTTTTTAAGCTAGCTAGCCACTGTGTGGGGTTTTACAAGTATACAATGTGAAGATTGAGGTAGTGAAATCAATCAGAGCCAGACCTCCATGGGGTTTATCTTTCTGTAATGTAGTTTTCCAAGTCGAGTTTTTTTTTTTCTACCAGATAAACTATAATCAAATCAAATTTATGGAAGAAAGAATGGAAATGGCCTGAAAACAGACAATATTAAAGATCCTGCGTGAGGCAGCAAACTCATCAGCTTCAATTCAAATTCATCTTCATTCCTCCTCCTTTACAAACACTCTATCAAATGAGAAAGAGTGGATAAGGAAAGAAAGAGGGAGTGTTGAAGGCAGTTAAGAGAGTGGAGAGGAACAAAGGGAATTTCAAAGGAGGGAGCTGCAGCAATGGAGAGTAAAAAACTGGTCTGGCTTGGCCTGGCTTGGCCTGGCCTGGCAGCCGTGTCCTTCCCTTTATTTTTCGCTTTGTTTCTCTTTTGTCTTTTGCTCTGTCACCCACAAATACTGCTGTTATTATTTGTGTGTGTATGTGTGTGTGTGTGGCGTGGGGTGGTTTTCTGCAGCTGCTCAGTCTGTTGTTATCTGTTGTCCCATTGTAAGAATAAGCTCCAGTTTTGCAAAATGTTGCACCCACATTGGCGTCAGTAGTATTCTCATTCAGACCAACTTAACCTTTACCTGGGCTTCCTTACATCGTACAGGCTACACAGCGTCCAGTTTTTCTTCCCTCCATTAATTTCCAAAACTTTCACTGAGACTTTTCTTTAAAGCTCAAATACAAATTGTGCTTTTTTGATTAATGTAGCTACATGTTTGTCTGTGGAGTGTAAATGACAGTAAAAAAAATTAAAGACACAAATGAAGCAGTCTAGATGATGTTTAGCCACTTCCAGCGCAGGCCCTAATATTTTACTGAAATAAACAAATACAGAGCTTTTTAGAAAAACCCCTGCTCCTTATGATAATGAGGAGGAGGAGGAGGAGGAGAAGGTTGGGTCTGATTGATGTGAAGTAGGAAGCGATGGAGGAGTAAAGAGAGGGGTATGAAGGGGAAGGGTGTGGGAAAGAAGGAAGAGGGGGCAGAGAAAGTGGTTGGTTGGCTTGTTGTGTGTGTACACTTAGGACTGGTTTATTTTATAAACATCCTCTCACTTCTTTGAAATGTTCATATATACTGTATCATGTGTTATCATTTTACAGTGGTGAAGAATGACCTGTGTTGATTTTTGCAGAAACCAAGCCAGGAAGTGGTCTGTGCAAACCAGGAAGCATCGCTCTGTTTGGAAACGTGGTGTACAGCGGGCTGCTCAACGAGCACTTCTGGCACTTCGGGGTTCCCCTCGTCACCAGACTGGTTAGTTCTTTATTTTTTCCTCTTTTCACTCCTCCTTCTCTTCCGCTGACTCTGAACATCTTCCAGTCCAGCAGCTGCGTTGCCACCGCAGCCTGACAGGGGAAACACTTCAGTGGTACATGAATGTAATGTCTAGGAGACAGGGTCGCCTTGGTGGATTGTCTACTTGTAGTGTTACAAGGTACAGCCCGTAACACATCTGCCCTAGAAACATCTGTAAAAAACACTAAAGCTTGTTAATCAACCTGCATTATTTCTTTATCCTTTCACCTAACTGTAACAAATACATACACAGCTCCACACTCACAGCCATGCCCACCAGGACATGCTCTGGTGCTACATTGGTACACTGAATGCTACTTTGACAAGCAATAGAGTAATGCAACCAAACTATTTTTCATTCAGATGCTTACATAGCTTCCACTAGAGGCCTGCCAGTACATATGTTGACCCCTCAGAGGGAAGGTCTTTCTCCTGGAGGATGTGCACTTGATGAACTCATCAGCTGTAGTAACCGGATTTAAACCTGCGGAGAGGTTTTTATGAAAGTTCGTTTATTTATCCTGTTGTTATTTTACTTTTCAAAAGCCTTGGTTGCAGCTCGTTTGATCAGTGACGTTGATCGTGTGGCCAGGAGTCGATAAGATCAAATGTGACGGTGCATGATGACAGTTTTATCATGTAGTGGGAACAGAGTGCAGACGTGCTTAATCAGCCAGAATGGATATAAAGTTAAAACCTGCTGCTTTGACACCACACCCATTGCTCTTTTTATGGTCAACACATAGCGTCATTTCCTCGTGAGTGCTCGGGAGCACTCGCTAGTTGTAGGGCTAGCTCAGCTACCCCCACTGGTATCTACACTCACCTTGCACATGACAGTGGTTACTTAAAATGTTCTTGTGTTGTCTAACTGGGACTTAACTGGGAGAGTATGAAATTCTTTTTCTGAAGGCTCCCCTAGGCGGGATATGTTCAAACCCAAATAGACTCGGCACATGGCTCTCACTACGAATTAGATCACCTACACACAGGTACAGACACCTCGCATCCATACATGTGTGTAGATTCTGTTGGGAACACAGTGTCACATGTCACTTAACTCAAGTTGTTTATCTCAATACCTCTGTACTACTGAGAAAGTGTAACTAACTGATCATGAGAAACAGAGACATGGGTTGTTAGTTATGGCTATTTACTGCCTCAACCAGTCACAGTCCCTCTTATCCTCTGAAGGGCCCCACTATAATCTTATCCCCACTGCTGATGGGAATAAGCCAGCTGAATCCTATCCAAAGACAGACAGTGAGCTGTTTTTAGGGCTTTCTTATACAGACCTAAAGAATGGGCTACATCTGTGAACACCAGCTAAAGTCTTACAGGCTAGTTTTTGCAGCAGGTCTGAAATGTGTCACATGTGGCTGTGTGTGGAGGAGGTGAGCAGCGATAGGCTGTGGGCTCACGTTATGTACGGTGAAGGCTGTGCGTCTGCCAGTTGTTGTTACGACTTCAGGATCGGCCCTGTAAATAATGCATTGGGTTCTAGCATTAACACAAACTAATGCAATATTAGTGGTATTTCAATTAACTTTGAATTAGGCTGCAATATCTTCCATGTCACTGGCTGATTGCGCAGCTCTGGTTTATTGAACTGCTGATAAATGTTATATTTGATAGATATCGATGTTGTCTCCCTGTCAGGATACAACAGAGGATATTTGCTGGCACAGTCTGATCACTCGCCTGTGAGACGTGCACACACACACACACACACACACACACACACACACACATACACACACACAGATTTGTCTACTTGCTTAATGCCAATTTTGGTTCGTGGCAAAGCGGTTATTGTCTTTGTTTGCTTTTTTTCTAGATATTATGAACTCAGATTAAAAAAAAAAAAATCACTATTTGTAAGTTGGAAAGCAGTTGTTGTGTCACATGTTGAAGAGCAGGAGCATCATATCGTGCATCTACACTGTTTCTTCTCATCATTGTGAATATTTTAACTGTGTATTCCTACACAGCAGCTGATATCATCAAAAATTATTATTAGCTATATCAGTCATGTTTTATTTACAGTGATGCTGTAATGGCACACGCATGCACGCACACACACACACACACACACACACACACACACACACACACACACACAAACATACACACACACAGCTATTTTAAATGATTCAGTGCATTGCAGATGTTGAGTGTCAGTTGGAGCTCTCCAACAAGGATACCAGCGTTAACAGCTGGCCTCACTCAACTCCTCATTCACTTTTCATAGCTCTCTTCATCCATTCATTCATCCATGCATTCATACATGCATTCACTTATTCATTCAGTCATTCATGCATTCATTCAGATGCAGCGTGCAGTAAGAAAGCAAAGATATATTGTCATCAGCTTTTTTAATGCCAAACATGTTTGTTTTAAAGGTTGTTGATGATGATGATAATGATAATGATGAGGATGATGGTGCAGTTTGTTATTTATTGTTTGGTTGTTTATACTGTATAGTAAACATGTCCATCATCGTAATGCAACAGCCTGTGCTGGACCATGGGTTCAGATCAAATGGCAGATTCTAGTATTTATTGACTGGAATGGTTGATGGCCAGTGTTGTGTGTCAGTGTTCAATATTGTTAACCATCTGGTGTTTTCATTACTCTCAGAAAAACAAGTGTTTGGATAGAAAAAATACCAGCCAAGAAAATAAAGTTGAATTAACTAACATTACTCCTCAGTCTGTGAAAACAGCAGTGGTGGAAACTAATTAAAGGTCCCATATAGTATAAAGGTAGATGTCCATGTGGGGGGGTCTCTAAAAATATTAACAATGTTATTTTGCCATGTATTTTCTCTAATCTATTCAAATGCATAAAATTCTGTATGGTGTTCTGTAGGGTGTGAGTGGTGGAGTGAGAGAGAGCGAGCAAGGTTGTTGTACGTGAAGGTGAAGCTCACAACTTGAGCAGAGAGTGAGGACTAGCTGTAAGTAGCAGGCCAAGTAATGTAGCTGGTTGTCAGAAAAAAAATGCTGTACTCCTCAGGTCCAAAGGCCAGGCTCATGTGTCTTACTTTTTTCACACTACAGTTTGAAGTGAAAGGGGTTAGCCCCGGAGTTTGGGGCCACTTCGGTCCTGGAGCATCACATATGTCTCCCCTGATTAAAAAAAAAAAAGGGAGCTCCCCTGAACGGCATGGTATAGTTCGTACACTGACTGTGAAAGTATCAAAGCCTCAGTCCACAGAGAAATGCACACAGCCTGTATTCAGAAACTGAGCCTTAAAACCAGCCGTCAGGACTTCTGGAACTTTGTAATGTCACAACAAAGCAGTCACAGCTCTCAGCCATGCCCAAAGCCCCGCCCACAAGGATCCACCATCACACCTTACAGGATATGGTTTCTCTGAGTGTTTACTTGAAATCTGCTATATTTTTACTAGAGCACTCAGAAAACAGTCAGCCAATCAAAGAGAGGCTCAGAGCTTCCTCTCTTTTGATTGGCTCATTGACCTGTTGTTACTAGAGCTCCACAGAGAAGCCTGAGAGAGGAGATGTAAAATTACATTGAGACGGTTTTTGGTTCTTAAAACCACAAATTTATCTTCTTGTGGATCAACACTTCAAATAAAACACAGAAGGAGAAAATATGGAGCTTTAAGTACGTTACTCAAATACTGCACTTATGTATGATTCTGAGGTACTTGTACTAACCTGCATATTTTCAACTACTTCATACCTCCTCTCTACTACATTTACATTTATTTGATGACTTTCATTACTTCGCAGAATCAGTTGATGAATACAAAGTGCCCAACAAATAAAGTTTGATGTATTATTAAGATTATTAAGATAACCAACAGTATATAAAGTAAGCATAATTAGCACCATCTTTGCTAGCTGCAACATTAAAGGCTGGCTTCTACACCAGGACCATCATCCAAAACAAATCTCAAAATGCTCCATGAACTACTTAAAGAAACACAAGCTGAGACTTTTGGAGGTAGCCTTCACAGCCTCCCTGACCTGAACATCACTGAGAATCTGTGGGTGGACCTTAAACATGCCGGACGTGCAGAGGAGCCTAAAAATATCTCAGAACTTGAAGTGATCTGCGAGGAAGGCTGAGTGAGAATCCCTTGCTTTTTAGTTTTTTCATGGTCGTATTTGCCCAGTTGCATAAAACTATATATACATATACGAAAAACACACATCTCATCTCATAGTTATACTGAATTGTAGGCTGGATTCAGAAGCTTTTTTTTTTTTACTTATACCTTTGTCTAACAGACACATAATTAATGTGCTAAATGAGCTAATTGAAAGTGAATGGATATAGAGCTGCTATAAAAGCTTGGAGGAGGTGTGTATATACAGTATACTGCACACTGTGTATATAAATATATATATATATATATATATATATGTATCTGAGCTGGACCTATGATGCATGTCTGCTAGTTTCTAGTTTGGTGAGGAAAGAGATATTGGTTTCTTGACACAAATTGTGGGATCAACCACTTTTGTTGTTGTTCTCTCAAACAATTTGCCCACTGAGGTGTTGTGGTGACTTTTCACCTTAAAGTAGATTAAGAAAAACTTGAAGTGAAATGGATCACTTCAGGAATGAGTCTGGTGATATTTTATATACTGTCATTGTGAAAAATAATCTCACAAAAGGAGCCAAAACAACAATCCTGATATATCTTATTCCTCCGTGTCATAGAGCTCCAGAAACTATTAAAACACATCAGTAAAGCCGCCACGCTGTTGCAGTGGGTGACATGTTCATTTGTTAGCATGAACACACACACTGTAGTTGATATGGAGAGGTTTATATAGAGAAGTGAAGTCATAACGTATTGATGGATGGACTAACACGTTGTTGGTTTTAGTGGTTGTTTCATTCACCAACCAGCCAAATTGCAGGAACTATAGTCAATCTCTCCTTCCTGAGCAGCATTGAGTAATGGTCAGATGTGTTTTTACACAACATTATGATGTCACAGTGAAGTTGACCTTTTGGATACAAAATGTTATCACTTCATTTAATCCTTATGGACATTTGAGCTCAATTGTCATATCACCCATTCACATACACATTCATACAACGGTTGCTATATACACAGCGCATCTCTATCACACACTCTCACTCATACCGTGAGGGTACATCAGGAGGAATTTAGGGTTCAGTATCTTGCCCAAAGACACTTAAACGTGCACACTGGAGCAGCCACCGACCTTTTGATTAGTGGACGACCTGCCGTATCACCTGAGCCATCTTTTTTGATTTCACAGCGACCTTTGGCTTTTGACCCCTCGAATTCTAATCAGTTCATCCTTGAGTCCAGATGAGTGTTTGTACCAGAAGAAATGAAATTCCCTCTGGGCATTCCTGATATATTTCATGCACAAGAACTTGAAATCACTGTGACCTTGAACTTTGACCTTTGACCACCAAAACCTAAGCATTTCACCTTTGAGTTCAAATGAATGTTTGTGTCAATTTTGACAAAATTCCCACAAGGCATTACTAAGAAATCGCTTTCATGAGAATGGGACGGACATACAGATGTATGGATGTACGAACAACCCAAAAGCATAGTGCCTCTGTCCCTGGCTGACATAAATATATGGATGTTTTGCACTGAAAAAAGATAGATGTTTATCTATGAGTTCTTCATAAAAAAGAAAAGAAGCATTTTAACATTTTAACAGAAATCGACGACCTTTTTAAGATAAATACAAACTTTCACAATTATGTTTTTATTAAAAAGATTGCGCTTCACTAATAGATCACAGCAAGTCTTTTTCTAGATAAAGTTCAGTGCAACACACTATAAATCATCAGAGGATGGTTACATAACTTTCATCCAAGGTGATTAGCGAGGACTATAAGAGGAGATTAAATAGAAGGAGATCAATCATATGCTGGAACTGATATAAACTGATATAAAGTTGATCAAATTAGTGACTGTTAATATTTACCAAGTAGAGTTTGTCTGAAGTCATGTCATACAGAACATAGTTTCATGCTTAATTATCAACCAAAAAGTAGTTCTCTCACTTACCTTTCCTTGACTATCAACCTCATCTCCTCAGAGGGAGCCTGGCAGCATGTCTCCACTTTTCCTCCCCTTCCATTAGGAGGAGGAAAGTACGTGTTGGTTTTACAGAGTGGCTGAGCGCTGTTACAGACGAGTTACAGCAACATCACCGGTCATCTCGTGTAGTTAGCTATAGTAGTAATAGTTTAGCTATGCAGAGGCAACACAGGGCTGCAGCTAAGCCTCAAGCAGCGATGCTCAGATCCCTTTGCTTAAAGGAATCCCCTCTCTTCCGGCCTCTCATCTCAATGTGTGTGGACAACTACCGGACATTTGCAATGAAAATTCAAAGCATTCTAATAAAGTTTTCCTTTTTAAAGTCAGTAGACCTTAAGAGCACAGGGAATGGTATTGAATGTGAATTTCCGGCTGGACATTTTCCAGATATTTCAATAGACATATCAGAAGAAATTGGAACTGGGTGTTTGATTCTGTTTGTTGAAGGTAATACATTCTTGTAGGAAAGGCTAGAAAAACGACAGCAGCAGGAAATGCCCAAAAACAACAAATAGTATGTTTACCTACAGTGAGAGAATGAGATAAAAACCCTCTAGTGGCCATAGGAGTAATGACTGTTGACTGTCAAGAGCACAGGATGAAGTTTAGTTCTTCACAGCTGTCAATGAGCCGTCTGTGGACACGTTCAGAGTGAAGCCCGCAGTCTTTCACCGTGTTTCTCTCATCACTGTCAACTTTCATCTGCGACAAGTGTAAAAATTACAGTTTACAGGGGCTTCAATCAACCTTTTGTCTCATTCTTCTTTTCCTTGTAAAAATACTTTACTCCTTCACCCCTTGTCCTCCTCTTCCCTCTATCCCAGCAGGGACAGAGAGCAGCTAGATGTTCCCAGCTATTACAAAACACAGATGAGGAAAATGCCAATATTTGCCATTGACATACTAAAAGGACACCTGTTATTACGAAGCAACACAAACAAATGCAGAATGATGTTTTTTCCTGGAGAGGGGAGCATGAACAGTGATGGAGCCAAAGCAGCCTGCTGAGTCTTCCTAGGTGAGAGATTGCATGGTGTGTCTGGCAGCAGACAGCCAGTCAGTTAGAGGGACTCCAGCAGGAGGACTGAGATCAGGTGGAGCTGGCAACACCGCTCTCTGTAGGCGTGATACAGTGGTGCTGGCAGCACTGAAACCCAGACCATGGCCGTACCTGCCATTATGGTCACCGATTTCTGGGATTTTTTCTGATGTTTATATAATAAAAGTCATGAAATAGTTGCCTAAAATTACCGTATGTTGGCTCTGCAAAGATATAGTGCAACGCCAAGATCACCGACTTTCTCATCTGATCCTCAGTGTCATTATTATGATTATGTATACAAACCGGACAGGAATCTGAATCTACTGAAGCACGATGCAGGTAACTAGAGAGTTTGACTGGCAGACTGCTCGTAGTGTTTCACTCCCAGATATGTGATGAGTAGCTAATATGTGGTCATGCTATGTTAAACAGTCGCCGTCCATCATGATGACAACTAGTTAGTTTGACTTGAGTGAATTAACTAAGTATCGTCTGCTGGGGCTAAGAAGTGAGGCCAACAAGCAAATGCTGAAACCTGCAGTTCCTCTAATGACCACTAGAGTCTGGCTCCAACAGTGAGTCAATCCCCATAGACTCCCATGTTAAAATGTCCAACTTTACAGCATGTTTACAGCCTGGTACAAAAAACAGTTTTGGTCTCTAGGGCTAATTTCTGTACAGGGAGTGATTTTTTTTTTATATAACTCATCCATTTCAATTTTAAGGCTTAAAGTTCTTAAGATAATTTTTAGCATAATTCTTAGCATAATTGAGGGCGTGGCCTCTTGAGCGTATGCTTGCCTCAAATTGGCATACACTGAAGGCTCCGCCCCACGTCTTTGCCCATTTTTGGATTAGCTAGAAGTAAGAGGCGGAGTCAGATACTGCCAAGGTGGCGACAGTGGAGCAGGTCACTCTGAGCTTTAAAACTGCTCTTCAGAAACCTGTGGGTGATGTCACAGAGGCTACGTCTATCTTTATTTACAGTCTACCAACTCCAATCCAACGTCAGACTGATAAACAGTCAGTTAAATTTGAAATACTTTTCTTCCAATTCACTTTGTGTAAAGTGTTGAAATGCATGTTAAAATCAAGTACCACTATATGTTTTTATTTTCATTGTAAGATTATCCTCATGGAGGCCAGTAACATTTGCATATAGATATCAATTGACCCTGTGTTTACTTTCTTCACTGACAAAGACAAAGACAAAGAAAAATGAAAAGACTGCATCAATCAAAGCTCAGGTCGGGGCCAGGAAGTGAAAGTGGTGGAGATGAGAGAGGAAGAGCAGGAACACAAAAAACAGAGAAACCTAAGTTAGTTGAAATATCTGAAATCGAGGTAATATGTGCTTGTTTTTGTCTGACAAGATATTTCTTCTAACCAGGCAGTTTTTATATCAGAGCATTTCACTTGTTTCAAGCTTATTTTACTTGTTTTAAAAATCCTGGCAGATGAAAATTTCCTGAGATAATTCTGCTGACTCTAAGTATCATTTCCATCATTTCATTGTGCTTCTTTTTCTTGAGTTGTTGAAGTGCCCGGGATAGGATTAGCATTGTGTCCCTGTATTCCCCTGGAAACACTTGTGTTGTGTTGTGAGCATTTGCAGCACGTGTTCTCAAATTGATGAAGATGTTTTCTGAATGTGTTTGTGTTTTGTCTATTTGCATGTGATTTCTTCAGTTGCAGTGTATCAGTTCAGCACCAACTCTGCTGTTCAACACAAACAAAAACTGACCTGATGTTCTTTGGTAATTACAATGGACACTATAGGCTAATAATTCATCCTCTGTTTACTCCAAGATTCTTGTAAAGTGTGACACAGGTCTCCAGACGGGTTTTGGTGGGCCAGTCGAGTCAAAAGTCCCAGACTGGTTTTTAATCCCACTGGATTTTGGCCCCAAACTCAATGAAAACCACAGTGCACATTTGCACAACAGCATTTCTCAATATATGAGGCCCAGTTTATTATGGTGAGATTTCCTTGAATGTTGTGTCTGTGGTTGCACAGCGAATTTTGATATTTAGCCATTAAACAGGAAGTTGTTGTAACTCCAATATACAGTGTCCCATCTGCCTGAAACTTCACATGTTTAATGGCAGCCCCACACTGAAGACATTTCCATGCCTATATGAAGTCATAGTCAGAGCACCACCCACTGGATACAGGACATAACCCTTAAGAGACAATTATCATCTAATTTACATGAAATTTTCCTGGTCTACACTTGAAATACACCCACATAATGCATGTTTGGTGCTTGTTCTCCAGCGTACGGTGGCCCTGAAGGTTCAACGCACTGCATCTTAAGAAAACACATGCAAATAGATGAAAAGCAAACAAATTCAGAAAACATCTTCATCAATTTGACAGCACATGCTGCAAATACTCACAACACAAGTGTTTCCAGGGGACACTAAAAAGTGAGAGAGAGAGAGAGAGAGAGAGAGAGAGAGAGAGAGAGAGAGAGAGAGAGAGAGAGAGAGAGAGAGAGAGAGAGAGAGGGGGATAATATGCAGCAAAGGGCCATGGGTTGGACTCGAACCTGCACCGCTGCGGTTAGGATGGTATGTGCAGTATCAGGTGTTTTTGCCAAGATTATTAATATTGTTTAACACCTCAACACAGTGTTAAACATTATGTACATATCCATCCTCAGTGAATTAGCACAGCTTTCTAACAAGGCTCTCTTTATTAAAGGTTTAAAAGTTGTATTTAACAAATTCATTAGTGGTTCCTCAGCTGAGATGGAGATGACTATTCATGCTTTTATTTCTACTTGTTTAGATTATTGTAACGCTCTGTTTATCCGTCTGGAAGAATGCAGCTGCTCAGATTTTAAGCAGAAATAACACCAGTTTGATCCTCCCTCCACTGGCTCCCATTCAAATCCCGTATCCATTTTAAAATGTTTGAAAATGGCCAAACACCCCAATATATTGCTGACCTCCTCCTCCCTTATATGACAAATCAGGCTCTCAGGTCTAATGAAGAAAAATTACTGGCTGTCCCTCAAACCTGCTATAAAACCCGAGGTGACCGAGCTTTTCAAACTATGGAACGTTACGGTCCATCGAGTCCTGTGATGATTGCTTGAAGCAGCTGAAAACATTTTGGTCAGTTTGTCAGAATACCTCCTGCTTTTTATTTTATTGCTCATTATTTATTGTATTGCTTTTATTGTCTTTTTCATTTCTTGAACTTTTGCCCTTTTTTATGATGTAAAGCACTTTGTGATATTTTTTAATCTGTGAAAGGTGCTGTATAAATACATTATTACTTCCATACCTTACTTCATAAGTAATTTACTAATGTTTTACACTGCAGATGAATTACAAGGTGTTAATTTGAAGAAACCTTTTGGGTTGGCTCAGCAACCGTCTCTCTTGAAGTCTGCATCACAGCTCGAATACACTGAGATAGTACACTGGAGATATTTCACCCGAGAGATCAAGACAGTGTTCACTCTGTACATTTAGTTCATTCTCCATCTCTGTTGACTGACCCGATGTTGCTCCTCTCCTCCTAGACCCTGACAGCACCCACCCACCACCAGTCTGCTGTCTTTTTTTTTTTTTTGCATTAGCTTGCTCATATGCAGGGTCTGGACTAACTTATTAATGACCCAGACCTGAAATAGCATGACACCCAGATTTGATAGGAAAATGTTAGCTTTTGCATGGTAGTTGCTGGGGAAAAAAAGAGAGAAGCCAGCCCACCTCTGAGCTCTTGGTCGTCTCAGAGGGAGAAATGAAGGAGAGTGAGAGCTGAGGCTGCACACCAGGCATGCATACATGTATGTAAATGGCCTCATTTCAAGTAAAGCCAAAATACCAATTTCAGCACAAAAGGCTGCATATGAGTTGGTATTCATAATCTATCTTAACTATGAATTAGCTCATTATTTTTTTTACATTGGTAAATGTTAATATGCCTCAAATTGGAAGCATTTGCCGTACGTTCCACTGCTGCCTTTCATGAAGAACGTGTGGGGACAGTGCTGTCCACGTGACTGGTGACGTAAAGCAACCGCAGTTTCTGATCTAAATTATTTCAGAGGATTTGCTGTCAGCTTCAGCCCAGTTAGCATTGGTATGTGTAAATGTATGCAGTGTTGATGTTGATGGTTGTGTCTGTTTACAATAATTATACCAATGTTTTTAAAATGTGTTAATGTTTTATTAATGATGAAATGATGCGCATAACCTTTTTAAAAACTGGACTGAACTTAAAAAAAAAAAAAAAACAACTCCCGACACTGAAAGTGTTTGATGCAACTTTAATATGGAATGTATTCTGTATGCCCCCCAGTGCAGATCTCAAAATAAGTTCCTGCACATTTCCAGTGGTAGAGTTAAAGAAGAGTCAATGTGCATGAAACATCTCTCTGAACCAGTGCTGTAGACTTCACCATCCACCCTCGTACATGAAGGGAATATCTGTTCTGACTCTCCATGCTGATTGTGATTGCTAATCACAGGATGCTTTGTCTAGCATTTGCTTTTCCTCATATTTAAGGTTTAAAGTAATGGCTGGAAACTGGCCTACAACAGCCTGTAGGGTATATGGTTGTTGTTCAGTTATCTTTGCTGCGTTACATTGTTTCCTTTCAACCTGGTAGCAAATATTCAGAGTAAAAGTAAAGTACAGTTTGTGTGTTCATGGGAATGAGGGGACACATCACCCAGTGCAACAGTGTGGTTCAGTAGTAAGATAATATAAGAATAAGATTTTATTGATCCCCAGGAGGGGAATTTGCAATCTATCAATCTATCAGCCAATCATTTTTTATGTGATTTGAATAGTTTTTGAACAAATATGGAGCTCTATGGCATAGAGGAATGAGTCAGCCAATCATGTGGCAGCAGTGCAGTGCATACAATTCTGCAGATACAGGTGAAGAGCTTCAGTTAATGCTCACATCCAATATCAGAATGAGGAATAAATATAATCTCAGTGACTTTGACTGTGGCATTTCTTTGGGACTGCTGATCTCCTGAGATTTTCACACACAACAGTCTCTGAGCAGTGGTTGGTAACTGGCGGCCCGCGGGCCAAAACTGGCCCACCAGATTATTTTGACCATCAGATTTTTTTTTTCTTGCAGTATCGGACTGACAGTCCCACATTTAGCTATAATGTCCACATAGAGAATCTACCCCCACCTGAAAAATGCTTATTATACTTTTATCCATGTTGAGAGTGAATAACAGACACATACAGTCACATCAGGCTGCAGTGTAGTCAGTGCACCGTGTCTGGTGCTAAAATAGATCATCATGGCAGCATGTTAGCCACAGAATCACTTCCTCAGAGATGTTGACTAAAAAAAAAAAAAAAAAAAGCTACTGGGAGCTTTTATTCAGCAAAGTTCTATCAGAAAGCTCCAAATGTTCTGTGGCTTGTGGACAGACCTCTGAAATAGCACACATACGATGTGCGATAAGAAATCTGTCAAATGTATAATATGTGACTTTGGACCACAGTGTCACACATGGACAATAACAAAGCAAATTTCAGTTGTACTCTTATCAATCAATTTCTTACATTAGCCTTTGATAATATTCTGCACCACCATTTACGGGACTAGAAAAAAAACATATCTGCTGGAGAGAGAATGGAGAGAAAAACAAAAAGCATCCAGTCAGCAGCAGCTCTGTGTTGATGAGAGGTCGGACGAGAATGGACAGAATGGTTGGAGCTGACAGAAAGACTGCAGTCACTCAGATAACCACTAACTAATAACTGTGAGAGCAGAAAAGCAGAAAGAGCAAAACACATTGAACCTTGTGGTGGATGAACTACAACAGCAGGAGACCCCGTGTTCTATTGAATCCACTAGAACACGTTTGGGATGTGGTAGAGGATTAGCAGCATGAATGTGCAGCTGACAGATCAGCAGAGATGATGTGATGCAGTCAAGTCAACATGGAGCAGAGTCTCAGAGGAAAGTTTCCAACATCTGGTGGAATCCATGACAAGAAGAACTGAGGCTGTTTGAAAACACAGGGAGGAACTGTGGTGTTCCTAATAAAGTGCTCAGTGACTGTATACCAGGCTTTGGATACACACAAATACTTTTTACTAGCATACATTCATCGGTGGTTTCAGTCTATCAAATAATATCAAATTGACGATATTGCAAAATATTGAATATCCACAGTGAGAAAACAAAACCCTCTCTTTATATTTAGGACAAATGTGACCTGCTTGGGTTTAATTCAAGTAATGAATCTTATTTCATTTCAAATGTACATTTTAATGGTGCTTTTTTTTTCTCATGCTGCCAGTATGAATTAAATTAGATTAAACTGTTGAGGAGCTACACTATTTAGGATTTCATAACAAGATGGATTTTTTTTTTCTACTTCTCAGTTCTGAGAAAAAAGAAACTGAGTCCGACTTTAATTACAATGCGACTTTGACACAAGAAAACAGAGTGACACAGGAGTGGCTGGGACTCTCTCTCACTCTCTCTCTCTCTCTCTCTCTCTCTCTCTCTCTCTCTCTCTCTCTCCCCCTCTCTCTCCTGCTCCGGTGTTCCTTGTGTGTGCAGTGCAGTATTTCAGGCAGCGAAGGGGTTAACATGGCAGCTTGCCTCAGTGGTGTATTGACTGTACTGGTGGTGGTGGGGGTGTGAGGGGGTAAATGTGCTGAGGCAGGCTACAACATCCAACCCTCACCCACCTCTCTCTCTCTTTCTCTCTCTCTCTCTCTCTCGCTCTCTCTCTCTCTGTCTGCCTGCCTTGTCCAGCCACACACACCCGTCAAATGTGTGCTGGTACAAACATACAATAAACATGTGTATGATGATGCAGATGCAGTGTCGGCGCTGAGATGCAAAAAGACTCTACACACACACACACACACACACACTCACACATGTACGCACAGTTTGGAGTGCGGCAGCTTACATTATTCCCTCTGCACGACTGTGGGCCAGACTAGCTCAGCCAACTCAGCCAATCCACACCACACACACACGCACACACACACACACGTACACACATCCATACACACCTACACAGAAACACTAGCCCGCACCACCCGTCCCTCCCTCTGCAGACAAGGAAAAACAGAGGGAACAAAAGAAGAACAAGAAGAGAGGCAGCAGCTCCAGTTTAGCTGTTTTCATCTCTTCCACTCCTCTTCCTCCTCTCCCTCCTCTCTCCTTAGGTTACACAAGCTCTCTAAATTGAATTTTGTTTTGACGGCTCTCTTGCCTGTTACCCCCCACATGCACCACCACCGAAACCTCCAGCCCCCCTCCTCCTCCTCCTCTTCCTCCTCCTCCTCCTCCCCGATGCTCCCAGTGCAACTTAATGAAACCGGCTGGTATCGTTGGCTCTTTAGCATAAGCAACAACAAGCCAAGCTGCTCCCTCTTTCTCTCCTTTTCTCCCATCTCAGTGCATCCTCTTTTTCCTGCCTCCTTCATCTAGTCTTGCCTTGCCTCCCCTCGTTCCGGCTCCTTGTTCGGCTTTCCCACAACTTCTACGCAGCCTGTCCCCCGGCGTCCCTCCAGCAACTCATCTCTTCATCCCTCCTCCCTCCTTCTCTCCTCTCTCTCTCTCTTTACTCTGCCCCCCCACCCCTCCTTTCCTTCACTCCGTCCCCTCTGCACTTGTCTCTCTCCGGATGAAAGCTTCTGTGCTACTGTACCGTGTGGTGATCTCCAGCTTTTCCCACCCCCAAAGCCTCTCCAGCGCTCTTCACCCAGGAACGCTGTCGAAGAAAGTCCGTCTCAGACTTGTCCCCTCCTCAAATCAGAGCTGCTGGACTGAAGCTACCCAGAGCGAGGGGCGAAGAGAAGCAAAGGGAGAGAGTGCGCTCAGGTTTCAGTGTGTATCAGTGAAACAGAGAGTAGGATAGTTTACAGCGAGCATAGAAAGAGAAAAAAAAAAAAAGAGGAGGCGAGAAGAGCTGAGCGGGCAGGAAAGGGTGGCAAGTTGGAGAAGAGGAGTAAGGAAAAGCAGGAGAAGAAGGGGAAGTGAAGTAAAGAACAAAAAGAAAAAAGGGAGGTACAGTAACAACGCCCCTCAGCACTTTCTCCCCTTGTTGCCTCTCTCTTTACTCTTTCTCTCTCTTTCTTTCCCCCTTCAGCGAAGAAGCAGAGGAAGACTTTTTTGAAAGGTTCAGGGGGAGGAGAAGCAGCGTGAGAGCCTCAGCAGCGACTCTGAGAAGCGAAGTCACGCTTCAGAAGAGTCTGCGGGAGAGGGAGACCGACTGTCTTCTGGGGGCAGAGGGACACATAAAGGGACTTTATAACTCCACTACAAAAACCCCCCACAAAAACACAGGGGCAATTAGCTGGCCACCAGATTACACTGAGCAGACAGGAGTGGCGAAAAAAAAAAAAAAACTTCCCCCGAGAAAAGTCAAGTGACTGAAGAAGAAGATCAGTTGAGAACAGGACAGACGTACAACAAAGAGAGGAAGAGCACTGGCCTCTCCGGTGTCCTTCCATACCCCCGTCGTCCACCCCCTGGTCTCTCGTCCCCTCTCAGCCGAGATGATGATGTATTTCTGGGTGAGTACTGAGGCCCTGTGGGGGCTCCTGAACACTACTAGGGGACACGCACACACACACACACACACAGAAAAGCTAACGCATACTGTACGCTGACATTCAGCGTGTGACTGTGCTTGTTCTTCCAGCTCTTGATTTCCAGTCGATAGAAAATAGATGTGACTTGATTTTTGTTGTTTGCTTGTTTGTTGTAATGATGGTGTAGCAGAGGTGCTTCTGTGAACTGCCACCTGTGTGACAGAGTGAGTAAAGTGACAAGGCATAAAGGTTTATGTCATCTCCCTCTCCCATGGCCGTGTACTAATGATCTGGCATTTTTATTGGCACAGATAAAGCACACCTCTGTTACACTGATACTTTCCCTCTCGGCTGCTACAGTAAGCCTGAGCTTGATGTCTTGTTTTACGAGTCTGACTTTAGAGATTTTTACTGCAGGGGATACAGCGAAAACTGCATTTATCCTTAGCAATAGAGGTCATGTGTAAGAATGGGATGCTTGGAATTGTAAAATGCTCTAAAGGACGGTGATGTGTTGTTACTGGAGGAACCTTGTATCTCCAAAGTGTCGGGAACACTTTTTTTTTTCTTCTTTTTTTCTGATGACAAGGTGTTTTTTTCTTTCTTTAGTTATAGCCAACAGGTTGGGCTAGAGAAGTGTGTAATCTTGTTCATGTATTTCAAACACTGGCTGTCTCAGGTTTAATGCAATGCTGCATGTGATGTTGTGGCTTTGCAGTGGTCACACTCCTGGGATGTTTTTGTGTGTGTGTGTGTGTGTGTGTGTGTGTGTGTGTGTGTGTGTGTGTGTGAGAATGTTACTTAAGCTGTGAATTTGGGACTGCCACAAATAGTTGTTAAGAAATTAATTATTGTTATTCTACCATGAAGGATCATGGGATTTATATGCAATAATTCCACATTTACACTGTATAAAACCCTACGCCATGTAACTTAAATGTTCCAAAGAAATAAGAATTATTGCTGCACACCACCTGCATAAGTAAGCATATTTTACTCATTAGGTCAAAACAGCTGACATGCAGTATAACTGCATTTATGCATTTATATGTATTTATCATTCCAGACTAGTTTTAAGGATTTGGTGGAAAACCGCTGGACTAAAACTGTCTTAACACTGTCACCTCTTTTATTTTCAATGGCTCCTCTGTGAACACATTGCATCACTGGCATGATGAGTAAGACAAACCCGACAGCTGTTTGTTATTGGGCAAAATTCACTGTGTGATGCTGTGATGCTTTAAATCCCCCCACAGACAGATGCACTGGAGCTGGGTTGAAAAAAAAAAAACCTCCAGTGCCATCATCAGACAAGACTTCAGTCCTTTAACCAGAGGCTACAGAGGTCCAGACTGTTTGATTTATTAAACAGAATATTCATTTAAAGAACAGGTCCGTGTAGTAATAACTGTCACCTACAGCAAAATAAAAAAAAGGCTGCAGCTGTCCAATTTCTGAATCTCCAACACAAAATCCAAACAAGCAAATTAAAGAGATGTTAGAGAGATATGAGCTAATGATAACAGTGATTAATTGCTTTTTCTGAACATGGCAACATCACATGGCAGCTTTTCAAAATAAACCCAAACCACATTATTACTGGGTCAGTTTGCATTTTAGGTGAGACGTTCACTGTCCTGTTGTTCCAATTAAGTCAGTCAGCTTATAGCTGTAGTAATGGATTTTAATCCTCCAGACGTGTGTGTGTTACATTATTTGTTATTCATTCTGGTTTTATTCAGTCGTGACGGGATCCTGCAGTATTTGTGACCTGGTGTGGAAGTGTGAGCGGTGTCACTGCTGAGTTGGAAAGTCATAATATATATGGAGAAGAGTGTTTTCACTTCTTCTACATGCTGCATCACTGATGGATTTGAAACAGAATCAATGGCACTCTTTAATTTCCACTTCCTCATAAATCATTTTGCTGGATATTCATAATTTTAATTAAATAAAACAGAATTAAAATTGTGCCTTTTGGGATTCTGTGAGAAAGTTGAATTCTAACTTTCTGCAAAAATCCAACATTTAATAAAACAGTTCACATAATCTTGAAATGAACAATCAATCACAGAGTTCATATATTTTGAAATGCATGACTCGAGATGTTTTCAAACCCACGGCAGAATGGGAACAAATCACGTCCTGTATCCATATGTTTGACTTCACAGTCTGCTTACACGCAGCATTTCTTTGGAGGTAAACACACTGTCACTGTTTTTTTTTCTCTTCTTTAATAAACCCTAAAGTCAGCACAGAAAGTGATACACACATACTTTTTTGAAGTACACATCTGTCATTTATCTGGCTCCGGGCATGCTTGAGCTATATCCCATTATCAGGGTTAACATCATGTGGATTAGCAGCTCCGCTCTGTGCGAGCGTTCGTGTGAGAGAGTGTGTTTCCGCAGTGCCTGTCATGGGAGTTGGGCCTAGATGGGAGATTCTGGAGATTCAGCTGAAAGTGTGTAAAGGAGGGTTTTTTTTAATTTTTATTGACGTGCAGTGTGGAGCTGGAAACGCGAGCGATACAGCGTGTGCTGACCTTCGCCTGAAGAAGCCCCGCTGTATCTGTAGGCCTACAGGAGGAGGCTTCCAGCACCTTCTCCTTGGCCGCCCGGAGCACAGGGTTCCCCGGCAAAGTCAAGTGTGTGTTTCCAAGCTATCAGTGTTTGTGGTTTGAATGCTCAAGTGAGGTGGTGCGTATTGTTTAACAGCAAACCTTAAGGCTTCGCCGTATCGATTTAGCACTAGCTTTGCATTGTGATTCAATACAACCCGAGCTTTCATGAGTTTCCAGAACTTAAAACTCAACACTGTGCATTATGGGAAGTAACTCTGAATGGAAATTCTGCTCCCCTCAGGCTTCGTTTACCCTACTTAGTGTGAGACTCCTGGGTTCAGTATGCAGTAATTGCTTTAAGAGTTCTAATTGTAAGCAAGCAGCCAACGGAGGGTGAAGCTGCCGAAACATTGTTCAGATTGCATCGTTTAAATGATGCAAAAAAAAAAACAAAAACCTGTTATTCGAGCAGCCAGCCTCCTCCCTCCTGATCCGCCCACGCCGCGCTGCCTTTATCTGGCTGTTGGCAAAAGAACATCTGCTTTACTATAAATGTGGTTGATTTGCTGAAAATTGGTGTCACTCCATCCCCCCCACCCCACAAACACACACAAACACACACAAACACACACACACGCACACACACGCACACACGCAGACGCGTTCTGATTGCAGAGTTTGAATTTCCAGAATGAACGAACAAAGTCAAGAGAAAGGGGAAGTAAATAAGTGAGGAGAGGGAGAGTGAGAGGACAGAGGTGATGTAACTACGCTGTGGCAAACCTCAGTCGATCTGAGCCTCGTGCTCGTTGCCCTCCTCCTCCTCCTCTTTTAGGCATTCTTTCTCTCTTTATCATGTCTTCCTCCTGTTGTCTCCGTTGCCTCCTCCTCGCTCCCTCGCTCAGTCCGGCGTGCTGTACAGTAGTTAATGATGGGGAGTCTGTTGCTGGTGGCTGTCTGCAGATATGAAGCAAGCGGGAGGCTTTGATACCGAGGCAGCAGCCAGTGCAGCTGACATTAGCTATTCCTCTTCATCACTGCTGCTTACCGACGCTCTCTCGCTCTCTTTCTCTTCCTCAGTAACACAAATATACTGTAAATAAGCACACACATGCATGGCTATTGTATGCCTGTGCCTACACACAAATGCAGGCTCTGATTATGTATGCTCACACACTTGTACATGCACATTTACACATGCTTATTACAAATTTAATAAGCAGGATGACAAGAGATTATTTCCAAAGCCAACGTTTTACTGAACAGAAAATGTGTTAAATGTTCAGACTAACATATGAGCTAGTTGTACTGCGGTGCTTCTGCACACGCACACACACACACACACACACACACACACACACACACACACACACACACACACACACACACACACACACGCACACACGCACAAGCAGTTGTGGGGTTGCAGTGATCTCCTTGATGCCGTTCTGACAACAGTAACAAAGTTAAAGTACTTCTACCTGTCCCTTTGGAGAGTCTCGGCGAGAACAAAGACCTCCGGTGCGAGGGATGTAAGAGCGGTAACAGGGGCTGGAAGGAGAGGAAACAAAGCAAGTAGCCGGAACTAATGAACAGGTACATCGAAGGTGGAAGAAGGGGGGAAGGGGGGCAATAGGGAAGGAGGTGGAGGAAAGGATTGTGAGAGAAAGAGACCTGCCGGAGGGTAGGTCAGGATTCAGGTGCTTACCACAGACACAGAAAGGGAAGAAGGTAAAAGGTGATGACCAGCGTTTTTCTACTCCTCTCATTTGCGCCCATGAGGTCATAAGTGTAAATTATTCATGCTGTACATGGGAGGCTGGAGATGAAGGGGTGGTCACTTTTGAAGAGGAGGAGAAGGGGAAAGAAAGGAAAGGAGCAACATCGAAGAGCAGAGAGGAGGTCTGCATCTGCCTCCTCCCTCCTCCTCTCCGCTCTCCTCAGTGCATCTGTAAGCTGATGAATAATTGAGTGTGCTGAGCAGGGGACTGTGTGGGTTAGAGGAGGAGAGAGAGGGAGACCTGCCAGAGCGCTAGACAGTGAAATGAGGACCTGCTCCAGAATAGAGATCTCTTCCTTTAAACTCCTCTTCTTCTGCTGCTTGTCTCAGTTTTGATCCTCTTCAGTCGCTCTACCTCCAGCTCAGAAGCCCTGATCTGAGGGTGCTGGGGATGAAGCCCTGCTGGATCCCGCTGTTGTACGCTCGACTAGAGCAGGGCTTAGGCTAAGATTTACTGCGACAGGGTTAACTTTCCAACTCTGGTGTTTCTTGAGAAGAGCAGGCAGTCTATCTACTTTCCCCCTGCATTTTAAACAGCCTCACAAAAAGGACCACACTGAAGAGAGACCGTGAACATACAGTAAAACAGAGCCAAGGCTGATACAGGCTTCCTGTGACCAGCGGTGTTGAACTGAGGCTTGACTGGACTCTGGCCTCTGCTGTCATGACGGTGTGTGCTGGTGGAGAGAGCGGCTCCAGAAGTGGAGCAAGTAAAAAAAAAAAAAAAAAAAAGAAAAGTTAAACTGCAGGCTTTCCTGATATCATGAACCTGCTTAGAGTCAAACACAACTTTATTTGAGATCTGTAACATTTCAGTTCACAGCTGAGGTCTATCAGCCTCCAGATAAACGAATATTCAGCAGCTGCTGACAGAAATCTGAGGGTAAACACTCACATCATCACTTTTAAAGCAGGGAAATAAGTTTCCTATGCTATCAAATTATTCTTAAATAGCTTATTTAAACTGTTATCTTCCCGTCTGAAAGAAAAATAACTAAACAGACAAACAAACAAAATACTGGCACTCTCAGATAAATGATCTTCAGTTTATTGTGGAGCAGAAACGTTTCAGCTATGAGCATCAGCATATTACAACAATAGTAGATGTGACAAGCATGACATGCATCATGTCAAGTCTGTACTGTGCAGCACCACATGGAGTCGAACGCATCTCTTGTCTTGCTTTGTTTGTTTTTTTTTTCTACTTGCTCAGGCGCCGAGGGACAGGTATTTAAACGAGCCAATAAGATCCGGCTGACCCTTCTCAATGAGCTCCTCCAACTGGCCGAAAGTTTCCCAGTCTCCGAACAGTTCCCGCCCCTGGCTCAACAGATACATAAATCGCTCTCGCTCCACATTTCACAGAGACGTGTGGTGTAACAGAGCATGCAGAAGAAGCAAAAAAAAACAAACAGCATTTGTGACGCGTAGAGGAAGATTCAAGCAGCAGTAGTTATTGACTTCTGTTCATCACGTGATGCAGGTGTGTGAATGTGTTTTGCACATTCGCTGCAGCAACCGTGGCAAAAATGCAGCTTGGATTTGTGCACCTCCAGTGAAGAATTTGAGAAGGTGTAACTGTTGTGTTGTGTTTGTGGGAGAGAAAAAAATCAGTGCGCTAACACACACGCGTATGCACACACCTTGAAATGACTAAAAACGTGACCGACCTGTAGTGTCAAAATATTCATTTGAAAAGTCAGTGTTACATAATGACGGTAGCCCGCTATGTTGTCGCTACGTTAGCCTACACAAGCTAACGTTAGCCTTAACAAGCTAACATTAGCCATTGTGAACGTTATGTGTGGAGCGCTGCTACAACAGATATCGGCTTGCCACGGTTCACAAACAATAACATTTGAGGACATGGATGTGTTGACGACATGCTGTTAATATAAAGTGAACAACTGAAAGTCACTCAGCCTGAACTCTGTGTACAGATCTGACGTCTGTCTGTGAGCTGCTTAGATCAGTCTGTTGAGCCGTTTCCTCCCGTGGCATCGTTTACATACTGGCTTCTGCTCGTCTGTAACTTGTCCCTGATGATCTCCATCAAATATCTCATATCTCCATACACCAGTCATGGTGTGATATTTTTCTCTGTGGACCTGTAGCTGCTCCCGTACCTGCAGCCATTCCACGTGTTGTTGTTATTGTTTACCGAGCCTGCCTTCTTCTTCTCGTCCAGTTTGTAGTGAGACTAGAAAATTTAGGAACACTGATTATTAGATGAATCACATCTCAGGTATCTATGACATCTCCGGTATCTACGGTACTGTAGAAAAAAAAAGATACTGTCATATTTTCACATTTTTGCCATCGATTCCACTTTCTACTGCTACTATTGAATTGTATTGCTACACTATTTCTAATATTTAGTCTACCCAAGTTTTTCCATTTGGTATTTGTACTGTATGATGAAGTTGCCTATATTTCTCTTTTTGACAACTGAAATAAATAAATATAACCAAATAGAGTAAACAGTGATCATGAACTAAATGAAGAGGTTGCAAACATTCAAAACGTCAAATTAGAATCACTGCAGTTTCCGGCCTCCCACAGCTAGTGTCGTACTGTTCCACTGTACAATATACAGTATGTGTGATCAAACAACAGCATCCATCATATCCATCATATCAGAAGCTGACCACACTGCTGGACCCGCTCTGATGTACAATAAAAGGCACATAAAAACCTTATTTATTGGTAAACTCATATATCAGCGTGTGCAGGAAAGAGGCAGGACTGTGGCAGCAGAATGTCAGCTGGGAGCTGAGGCTGCACAGCAACAGAGGAGAGCCACATCCTACTTGAGCTTTCTTGATAAACTCCCCCATTCTGACACCTGATATTACTCAGTAGCAGCCTACACACTTCATTTAGCTCACTGACAAGCATGCAGGTAGGAAGCGTGGTCATCCCTGTTAGTGTTGAAGCGGCCTGTAGTGTCTTTGTGAATCTCTGCTCCTCTCCGTATTAATGTCAGAAACTGTGGCCGTGCGGCACCGGCAATCAGCTCTGTAATCCATGTAACTGTCCACTGCAACGGACAAAGAGCGGCTCAGTAATGCTTTACACGATCCATATTTGTGGCATTTCTTTTGAATGTGTGTGCACAGACGCCGTGCATATGCAATTTTCCACACATAAACTAGTATCTAATGTGCACTCAATGCACAGATGTATAGTGATGTATAGTGCACCTCATTCATAATTCAGACAAGCATATGCATAGTTTTCTAGGGTGG
>NC_079384.1:20678639-20708639 GCF_021018895.1 Seriola aureovittata | reverse complement strand
GTAATAACCAGCATTGCCCAAGAATCTGCGAAGGGTACATCTAGTGATGGGAGCAAAATCTTTTCCTCAACGGGCGTGAACCTTACACTAGTCCAGCTGTTTCCCTAAATAGATGACAATGGTTTTTCCCAATTTCACAAGTTTAGCGTGAGTGACGTTTGAGTGTGCTGAGTGAACATTTGTAGAAGGACCTTCCCATGAGGTGGTGGATACAATGAGGTTATCCCAACAGGCATTATAGTTCGTTAATTCAACCAAAACTATGTTCACTCGTCTTTGAAATGTGGCCGGAGCGTTGCAAATGCCAAAAGCCATAAATGTGTACTCCATGAAATGATCAAGGATCATGAATGCAGAGATTTCGGATGCACGGTCAGTCAACGGCACCCGCCAGTATCAATTGAGGAGATCTTATTTACACACATATTTGGTTATACCTACGTAATCGATGCTATATGGTAATGCTGCCATTTGGGGCAAAGGGTAAGAGTCAGGTACGGTACTTGTACTGACTTTACAAAAATCAGTCATGAATTGAGGTGAAACATCAGATTCAGCCTACAAAAGACAAGCAGATGATTCCTTAAGCATGTGCTTGATGGGATTGATGCAGTAGACATGTTTAATGGGCTTAGAGTCTTTTACATCAATCTTGTGTTTAAGGTTGGTGGTTCTGTTCAGAACCTCACTAGAAAGGCATGGGAACTTACTACACCTACTATGTCACGCTGTTGTATATCAGACAAATGATCAAGCTAAGATGGCAACAACCTTCAGCATTTCACAATTTGGAAATCTGACACACTGGTGTGAGGGATGGCACCTTTTAAAACCGCCCTAACCATCAGGGATATTTGGCATCTCTGTCACAGTTAATGCAGAGCTACACGGAATAACAAATGTTTTGGAATCTACTGGAGTTGTTTTGGCCATTTCTCTGTAGTGATAAAGCACTGACATGCTTACATGGCAGACACTAATTTATGCTTCCTTCTGGGGTTCACCAATGACATAATCAGTGTCACTGACCCACTAACATACGGGCCGGAAAATTTAGCTAAGAGGAGTGACCATGGAATGGTCAATAACGCCAGGAACTTGATAGCGAATTGGAATTCCCTCTTAACAGTGGGTTGGTTGTAATGATGCTTCATCACTCTTCTGACAGGGAATTTTTTTTGATTTTTCTCAGTGTAAATTAGTAACTATAGAGAGTGTGATACGTGGATTCAGACTGGGGAGTACAGCAGTAAATACAACACCAGACATACTTTAATTTTAGAAGCCTAATTTTTGTCCCTTCACTCGATCTTTCTGCAATAAAATTCTTTAGATCTGAGATGATTACACAGACTTTGAGTGCATTCATTAGCATATTAGAATTTCTGATGAAACAAGATCACAAAATGAAGTTATACATTATCCTGCTGAATAATCTCAGACGAGACTCCTGTTGTCTGCTGCAAGCTGTGTTACTGCTGCATTTGAAATATCTGGATTTTTCTTGATTTTTATTTCTTTGAGTTCTTCAGCCAGTTAATGTTTTTTCAACTTTGTTTTTCATGTAAAGTGAGTCAGCAACAGTCCACTGCTACCTCAGTGTTAAGTGGGTAAGTGGTAAGTGGGTGGACGGAGTCGCGGGACCAAACCTAACGTGGTCTGCTGAGGGAGATGACGGCCACACAGAATCACAATGGGTGCTTTCCATACACAAGTGCCATCACGCTCTCTCCCTCCCTCTCTCACCCCTTTACCGGCCCATAGAATGATTGCGTTTACTGACTCTGACACCAACCCATGCAACCCAACAATTAGCCCCGCCCACCAGGAACCTTCCCATGCCTCCCTATTAGCCACTGCATGGTGTGAGATAATGTCATCCAAGACCAACAAATCAATCATCCAACTGCTTTCAAAGAACGATTTGTTAGGTTGATGAGAATTAACAGGATGATTTTAGAATAGCTAACATCAGCTAGCTCGAATTAGTTAGCCTAAGCCATAGTTGAATAATGACGCCCAACAAACACAAATAACCTTGTGATGAACCTCTGAGGGAGTTCATCTTTTATATTTAGACTTTTTCAGACAATAGAATCTTGCAGTGGATATGTCATGAAAAATGTACATGTGAGATATAAAGTTTCAGTATTGATGTAGAGGTAAAATAATTAAATCCGAGAAGTCTTTAGCTGACTTCACTTCCTTTTAGCCGCCCACTAGGAACCATTCCACCATGGCAATGACCCATTGGAGACATATTGTCGTCCATGGGGTAAATTGTCTGTTTCCACACGCTGGCACACACACCAAATGACCAGTCTCTCCACTCCCCACCCCAACCCCTCTCATACACACACACACACGCATGCACACACACACACCAAAACACACACAAACAGGGGCAGTACCATAAATGGAACAGCAGCCCCGTGACATTAATGTTATAGGTTATTGAATGATTTTAAAGGATTTATAGGGCAGGGCAAGGGACTGAGGCAGAGAGAGTGCGAGGTAGAAATAAGAGTGTTCAGAAACACACACACTCTTGCTCCTCATACACACAGCCCTGCACAGTACACAGTAGCTACAACATTGCTCATATAAATTACCAGAGTGTTTTATACCTCTCAACATGGCCTTTTTCCCTCTGTCGTTTATTTTACTTCTCCCTCTCCCTCTCTCCCCCTCTTTCCATCATCCCTACCTCTCTCGCCCTGTGCCAGGTCAGTCTGGGAAATAGCTGTTGTTTGAAGTCATCTGCAGTGTTCACATCTCTTCCCTTTGTTCTCCCCAGCAGCTTGACATCCGCACTATATGTGCACCGTATAGGTGTGTGTGTGTGTGTGTGTGTGTGTGTGTGTGTGTGTGTGTGTGTGTGTGTGTGTGTGTGTGTTTGCACCTAATTCCTGCACCTGCATCCATGCACATATACATTATGTGTTCTCTGCGGCTCTGTGCTACTGCATTTTCAATATGAACAAAAGTCACTGCCTTTTCTCAGAAAACAGGGATTTATACTTTAACCGGTTTCGGGACCCACAGTATTTCCATCTAAAGGAACTTAGTGCAGTACAGTATTACAATGTGTATTATATCTGTATGATAAGCTGGTTTTAGTTTAGTTTAATTAATTTATTAATTAATTTAATAGCAGAATTCCAATACAAAGCATGAAACTGATGAGTTTATATCTGTTGCTAATTTTCAACTCTTGTCTCTAGTTGGGCTTTTACATGTACAGTGTAATTAAAACTGACTTATGTGGATTTATACTCCCCTTCATTCCTTAGTGGATCTTTACAGCCCGATTTCCTTTTTTTTTTTTTTTTTTTTTTGTGCGTTTTATGACAATTTAAATCTTTGCTTGTTGTAAAGAAGATATTCCGACTCCAGTCAGTGTTGGCCACATTACCTTCATTTACATAGATGTGCACTTTAGTTGTTTCAGTAAATTAATCACAGCAGCCTCTTATGATGCCACTTGGTTATTAATGATAGGTCCAGTGTTCTTAAAGCCAGATCTTATTTAAATGTTGTTTTCCATGTTCTATAATCTTACAGTGCATAACATGACTTTACCAGCAGCATTAAAATAACACCATAGACTGTAAATAAAGATGGACATAGCCTCCCTGACATCAACCACAGTTTTTCTGAGGAGCGCTTTTGAACCTCAGAGTGCGCTGCCCCGCTGTCGCCATCTTGGCAGTGTCTGACTCCACCCCTAACAAAAAACTTTTTTGGTTTCTATAGCTAATTTCCTCCTTCATGACAACTGTACGGAGGGTAACTTTTTTTGTGCCAGTCTGTAAACGTTTATTTCTGCTTTAAAGTTGGACATTTTAACATGGGAGTAAATGGGGAATGACTCACTGTTGGAGCCAGTGTCTAGTGGCCATTAGAGGAACTGCAGCTTTAGGTTCTTCAGTGTTGACTTCAGCCCTGGAGGTTGCTGCTTGAATAAGACTTTAACATGTTCTAATAACAAACTTTGAACTTGTCCTTTAATGCTCTTGCTGTAATTGTAAGGTGTGAAAATGAGGCTCATGGTTATTTTTAGAAATTATGTCTTCTTACTGTTACAACTGTAGGTGATTCATTCTTCTTTTTGTGTTCTATTTAATTTTACAGTTTTCTTGTTGACAACATTGTAAGAACTGATCAGCGATCAGTGTAAACAGACTTAGACTCGTAGATTGTTTCTACCAAAGTTGATGATGAAGAGATGATGATACAGACTCTATGCAATATATTGCTTATATATATAATTAAGTTTTTCTGGTTGAAGTTGCAGGTTGCTTGGAATTATGTACAGAAATAAACCATTCATTCATTCATTATCCATACTGCTTATCCTTATAGGGTCGTGGGCACCATCGCCCAGTCTATCAAAGGGCTGACATATAGAGACAAACAACCATGCTCACATTGACACAACCTAACCCTGCATGTGTTTGGACTGTGGTAGGAAGCCAGGGAGCCCAGAGAGAACCCACGCAGACATGAGGAGAACATGCAAACTCCACACAGAATGGCCCGAGCCAGTCGGCAGGTGCAAATCCAGAACCTTCTTGCAACGGTGCTAACCACCGCACCACCATGCTGCCAGGAGAACCAGAACCAGATAATATATATATATTTGTGCAACAAAGAGCGGCAAGAGGAGGAAACCCTCAGCCTGTTATCTCACTGTCACTGGGTGTTTTTCATTTCAAAAATATGACATCACTCCTAAGGCCTGCAAGACACTGCTGCTGACACAACCTAAGAAAAGTATTTCTTTTCTCTTCAGAGAGAGAAATGTCTGTTGTTTTACATTCACTATACAGTATCATATTGACTATTAGAGTGTGTCACTGATTCTTTTGGATATTTGCTTTCTGATGTAGAGGGGCCCTCTGGGGCTCTCTGGATTTGTGTGTGTGTGTGCGTGCGTGCGTGTGTGTGTGGCTTGGCTGGTTGGTTGGTTTGAATAACATTCTGTAAAAGCCTTTTTAGTGGGCTTCCGTTTGAATCACACAGGACTGAAGAGGAACAGTTTCCCATCTAGTTGCTCCAACATCCTGCAGCACCTTATCAATTGTCTTCTTTTCGTCCTTCTCTCGTTTTAAAGATCGGCATCACTCCCGGAGAAACCTGAATTTACTTAGTTCATGTTTATGTTTGGTTGATGGAAGTTTCAGAGGTCATCAACACATTCAACTTAGAAAAATGTTTTTTCACACATGAACCGTTCAAACCAACTCTGGTCTGTTTAGGCTGGTGTGGAAGCAGTCAAACCAACCAGGAATGATTGAACAGGAGGCTCTGTGTGTGCTGTCAGTCAGGCCATAGGACTGTGTGGTGGCATGAATTCAACACTCAACTCAACTCAAACCATGAACTGATCATGGGAACTTTCAAGGTGGCGATACCCTAAGCACAGAGACGCAGCTTGTAAACAGGCCACTGCTTGGTGACTGTGTAACTCAAATATCATGAATAACACACAATAGAATAACTTCACTATTGTTAACTCAACAAAATAAAACTTAGACAATAAAGTTAAGTCATTTAGAACAAAAATAATTGGTCATTAAGGACACAGATTCACAGTCTATTCATGTCTCTGTCTGGCTGCTGATTGGTCAAATAAACATGCTTCTGGTCTGTCCCTCCCACTGAACACTGTCAGTCCAGAGCGCCCTCATGAGCTTCTTCACCGAGGAGGAGAGGAAATAACTAACTGACACTCCTCTCTACCTGAATTTATTTTTTTTACCTTTGTTTGACTGGACAGTAGAGAGCAGGGGAATCTGCACCCTGACCACTCGGTTATCAGGTCACCCCCTGTTTTCATATGACACAGGATTGAACATAACCAGGAGGCAAACAGAAAAGTAGTAGAGGGAAACAAATTAACCTTTATTTGAAACTATGAAATTCTAAATTAGAAGTGCATTTTCACAAAATCCGGGACAACTGGTGTCCCCCTGTCGCTCAAAAAAAGAGAACAATCCCGGGAAAACCGGGCCAGGTGACAACCCTGTCTCTAGATATGTCGCCAGCTGCTTTTATAAAAAAGAAGGAGCCAAAGGTTTTTAAAAGTCATCAAATCTGGAGAGAGAAAATCGTTAGGTTGCCAACAGCGCTCAGTAGGAAACCTTCTTAAAGGAGCTTTATCTGCAGATGAGCGGTCTTATAATGTGGGTTATTTACAATGTGACAATGGTGAATTTATTTAGTTATTTCTATAGTTTTTATTCTTCTTTATAATCTATATTTTAAAAAAAATACATTCTTTACATTTATATTTTGAAAATCCTATCAATCTGAACACTTACAATAAAAAAGGAGCCACTGCCTAAGCAATCAGGAAGTGATTGAAATTGAGCGACCAAGCTTGACTGATCACTTACAGTGTTCACTAATAATGCTCATAACTAACAGATGTCCTGCTGAGCTCTTTGTGTCAGTAGAGAAGTAAACTCATAAAGCTGTCTTCAGACAGACAACAGCACTGCTGTTTATTTATTTTCATTTTATTTTAACTGTGTCAGCACAGTGCAGCTCCCAACACAAAGTTCTCCTGTTAAAAAAAAAAAAGAATGCAGAGAAGCCATGGAGGTAAAACTTGGCTCAACTTTTATTGCACCACAGTGTGACATCATCTGGCAAGGTGCTGCATTGGCCAATCAAAAATGCACAAGAGCACATTCCTGGTAGATTACCTTGTTCCCTGAATGGGGTCATTGTACTGTTTAAGTTATTGTTACTGCGTCTCATTGTGTTATGAACTGCTGTGCAGCGTTTTTGGCATCTGATAAGCCTTTAAATTGATGGATAAAATACTCAGCTGGCTCTCTAGCTCACATTTCATCCTCTCACCTCTACCTGAAACAACACCAGCACAACCGCTGGTGTCTTTTTAATGCAGCATTTTAAGCCTGAATGCCTGATAAGGTGTGTTAAAGCCTCATTGACCAGATGGGGCGAGACCAGAGGAGGAGAAAATAGATTTCCGTTTCTACTTCCTCTGAATTATTGTAGTTTACAGAGTCTGTTCTCTGGGCTTGTTCCTTCTCTCTCTCACTCTCTCTCTCTCTCTCATACACACACACACACACACACACACACACACAAGGCTGACCACATGACAGCATGGTCTCAGAACGTGCAGGCCTCCATGAATTCATTCCCAGTATGTTGAGGCAAACCAGTGCAGTGGTCTAACGATACCACTATTCTCTGTGGACTTCACACATGAATATGCAGAGCAGAGGGTACAAACATGGACCCCTTCCCAACATGCACACACACACACACACACACACACACACACACATACGCACACGGGATGAGAGTTTGTTTACCCATGCATCACTTTGTCTATTTAGCCGATTGCACTTGGTTATTCTGACCACATGCTCCACTGACATGCAGCGCGAGCAGAGCAGCTTTATGCTGGTTTAGCATTGTGTGCGTGCACCTACACAATGTGTCGGGGTGCAGCAGGACGCTCCCGCGGTTTGTTTCTTTTTTTTTTGTTTCGTTTTTTTTTTTTAATAGTAGCTGTTCTTTAATGAGAACACACATAACACAGGCAGCATTCCTGTACACCGGAGAATTCCAGTGCCTTCAGCCTCCACCAGTGAGCTGTCACGTAGTTTTTTAGGTCACAGGTCAAAGTCTGTATTGATTGGACGATTGTTCCTCTGGAGGAAAAAAAAGGGTGTGTGATCCTCTCTGCATTATCATTTTCAGCCTGTTTCTCTGCCTTTATTCGGAGCAAACATACTTGTCACTGTGTTAATAAAGGCAACTCCCCAGAAGAGCGCGGTGCTGCCGGCTGCCCGCTGGATTTTCCAGGGGCTTGCTGTGCAGCTGGGCACAAAATGGCAGTCGCACAGGGTTTCACAGGGGTTAATCATGGTTGGGTTTGAGCTGATCTCATTGAGTGTGCACCCTGGGCAGTGATCTGGCTTGGTTATCCCAGGCTTAGATTGTCTGGAGACAGACAGTAATACCATGGGCCCACACTGAAGCTCAGGACTGTTTCCTGTGGAGAACAAGATCAGAGATATAAAACAAACCTGTTTATTTCAGAAAAGCTAACACACAAGGAAGAGTTAGAGGCATTCAAATGAAGAAAACTCATGTTGCAGTTTATTTTTTCTATTCATGCTCGGTTAGGGTGAGGGTTGTATTCTATGTTTAAACGACACACTGTCACAGCTACTTTGATATTTGATCTTTCTCGGGGTTATTTCCTCGTCTTCACCAGAAAAACAACAGCGCCAGTTACAACCTTTAAAATGACCCAAAGTTTATGTTTTCATCACAGTGTAGTGCAGGATTAACATGCTGTGGGGGCCCAGAGACAAACAGTATTGAGACCATACACACACGTCTACTCCACATTTGGCTTAAATGAATATTTTCAAGACTCAATAAAACTGCAGCACCAGAGGACACTCACATTTTCAGTTTTTAACAGTATTAAAATGGTGGATATTACCAGACGAATGTGTCATTAATTAAATTACAACAAATCTTCTAATTGCTACACAGACAAACTCTTTGTCCAGCTGGTGATCCAGCCTGGCTTCTTGTGGTTGTGTGAATAGAGACAATTGCTGAACGATTTGCAAAAAAAAAACATATCGTGATTATTTTTGGGAGATTGCAAAATGGGTCACGATTTCAGCTGGAGTTGTCATTTTTGCACTGAAAAAATTGGAGACTCTGTAACACCACAATATTTCATTTATGGTTTGTTGTGAGACATTTTGTCTTTATAAAAAACTTTGCAGCTTCTGAGATTGCGATATTGCACTATTTCAGTTAATTGTTGTTGTGACTGGAAGGTCGCCGGGTCGATTCCCGCACTGGCAGGATTAAATCTGGGTGGGAAAAGTAAAAAGAACAGCACTTATCCAAATCCTCATCATCACCACTGCGGTGCCCTTCAGCACGACCCTTAACCCCCACAACTGCTCCAATGGTGCTGCTCAGTGGTCAGCAGGACACAGTGTGGATGTACTGGGCATCTTCAAGGTGTGAATGTGTGTATCTGTGGGAACACGCTGCCTGTGTTCCGTGAGCGTCTGACGTCACTAAGCCGCTGTGGAGAATCACGTGTGTGTTCACACCTGCTGTGTCTCTGCTGCTGCAGCTCTGTCTCTACACAGAGTTTGCAGGTCACTGGAATGTTGGATTTCTTTTCATTATAATTGATTTCTGATTTATTTTTGACAGAAACGTGCGACTGTCTCCACATGCAGCTGCGAAAATGGTTAAAAAATTTCTTTATATTTTTTTTCACGTTTGTGATGTATTCAGATTCAGACTAGACATCGACAACTACAGTGGAGGACGTCACTTTTATGTAATGTTGCTGGTACGATGTCAATATGACATCAACAGGTCTTTTCTCCGACTGTGTTCGCTGGGAAACGCACATGGCATGCGTGAATCTCTAGATCATGCAACGTATCTGCAAGGCCAAGACGTTCTGCAGCCGCGACACATCCAGTGTGTTCCTGGCTTAACTGTGTGAATGCGATGAGGCCGTTCCTGTAAATGAGAGCCTCTCAGTGAAACTACCCTGAATAGATAAAGGTAGTTGCCTCTATAAAAATCATAAGTAAATTAACTTCTAGAGCAAGACGAGTGTTTACTCCACTGGATTTGTCTGTATAGCAGATGAGACTTTGTGAAGAGTTCTGGCTCAGTCGACCCGTCCCACACAGAGTTAATCAGGTGGCTCTGAACTTAACACCTTAGTTCATATTCTCTTAGAAATGACCACAGCTGTATTGATTGTGCTGTCAGGCCTATGTAAATGTAAATGTGACTCTGCTATCACTTTTTGACCAGATGATGTGAGGCAGGAGTGCTTTAATATTTATCCGATCTGCACACACACACACACACACACACACACACTTTAACACAGCCGTGTGTATGTGTGTATGTTGCTGCATCACTGGAACTTTTCTGAGTATTAAATCTGAGTCAGTGAATTTCTTTAATGTGGCTTCAGCGGATGATTTTAGTAGAAATGTGAGTAGGAGTTTATAGTGAAATATCAATATCACTGCAGGTTTTCTAAACAACGGGCATTGACTGTTTCTGTAAATGGATTTGAAATTATAACAGAAAAATATGTATTTTTTTGCAGCCTCAGGGTTTGATGTCACCTGCCGTTTTTGTTTTTCAAATTATCTGTAAATCTCTTATTACCTAATCTGCTTTAGTACCAAGGAGCTGACTAATGCAATTATCAGTGTAGCTCCCCTGCTGTTTCACTCTGCTGCAAATAATGCCCGCGACATTCATTCAATAATGGGGTTTTAGTCAAAATTATGACCCAATTAGACCTAGTTTCACATTCATTTGATTTCACAGAGGAGCCGGCTAAGTTTCACCTCGTATGTAATTACAGCAGAATTAATATCAGCCACAGTAATTAGGTTTCAAGGCAAAGCTAAGTAAGTAATAGCACAGAGGAGAGGCTAGAGGGGAAATACTTAAAGTGGAGGAATTGTCACTCACCACACAGAGAAGGAATAATAGTCATCTTTTTTTTTTTTTTTTCCTGCACCAATACTGCAAACCAAGCACCGCCGCGTCGTGTACAGTTAAGAAGAAGAGATTGTTTCCTATGAGGCGTTTACAGGGGACTCGAAACTCTAATAAACTAATCAGGTTATCTGTCTTCAACGGTCGGATGAATACTCCTGTAAACGAGGGCAGAAATATTTTTCTAACACCAAATACACTGTGTAGGCACTTTCAGGCCGGCATTTATCAACAGGTTTTTAGGCTTGATATACTGGCTGTGTAGCCGCAGTTAGAGTACTTTGCGGTACAATGTGTGTGTGTGCGTGTGCGTGTGCGTGCGGGTACGTGTGTGTGTTTGCCAGCCAGCCTGCCACCCCACCTCCCTTCCCCTCACAGCATTTCTTCTCCATTCTTCTCTCTTCTCAAATTGAAATTACATGCCTCTAAATTTCTCTGCTCCATCCCTTCATCCCATCATTAATATTTAAACCGACGCCCTGAGCAAACTCACTCGCTAAAATGGTAGAGAGAGATAGAGGCAGCGCCGGAGAACAGAGCGAGAGAGAGAGGGGGAGGAAAGTGGGTGAGGGGGATTGTGTTTGCAGGAATCCTTTAATCCAGGGGAATTAGCCGTTTAATAGCGAATCGCCATTTGTAGATTACAGGGCTTAGACTCTGGGAGCCAGCAGTCTCTGACACCTGCTTAAACACTTCTAACCTGGAAGCTCACGCACACACATACGCACACATACATTCGCACACACCTGTACTGTAGATACTGAAAACTTCTCCTTGTCTTCTAGCATGAAACCTGATGGGCTGCTGCACCTAGACATCTTGTTAGGGAAGGAGCGTGGCCATAAAATGACTGATGACCTCCTTTTTCTTTGGAGGACCTTTGGAGGAGTGTCTGCTTCACCTAAATTATATATAAAATGTATTTATAAAAAGCCCATCAGCGTATTTAAAGGTCCCATGCTGTATAAAGGTAGATGTCCACGTCTTGACAAGTCTAGTTTTTTACATTAATACAAATATAGAAACTTGAACCTACTAATATTAATACTCATATATAACCAACTAGTATTAAAATAAGTAGTAGTAAATTGAGTCTTAAAACGAGTTGTCAGGACCTCTGTAACTTTGTGACTTCACAACAAAGCAGTCACCGACCTTTTACCTGAAATCTGCTATATTAGATCTCTCAGAAAACAGTCAGCCAATCAGAAGAGAGGCCCAGAGCCTCCTCTCTTCTGCTTTGGGTGTGGTTATAGCGTAACCTGAATTATAATCTTTCACATATACTTTTAAATACAATAATAAAAGGCAGGAAGAATGTTGAGGATAGTTATCCAGTTGTCCACAATTTGTCTTTGTCCTGCAGTTAGTGTCATTGTTCATTCTCTGTACATTCCTATTGATACACGCGCACACACACACACACACACACACACACACACGCTAGCTGTAATTTTGCCGCTGTAGCAGTTGCACGCCGGGGGATCAAACAGCTGCTATCTGCTCTCATTCTCATGATCATTCTGCAGAAGATTACAACTTGTGTGTTGTCCCAGGCAGAGATAAAGCCCATACAGGAAACAGTGCTGTGTGTTTTTAATATTCAGTAGGCAGTAAGTCATTTATGGCTCAGCTCGTAACAAGATGCTATCACCTCTGCTCTCCTCACCCGCCACTGATGAGTGAACAAATACAAAGAAGAAAGGAAGGGGAGGGCGAGGGGGAGGAAAGGATCCATTAAACTACCTGTTCCTTAATAATAATAATAATAATGATGATGATGATGATGATGATAAAAACAGCTTTAGGTTTACAGTCTCTGAGAGTCATTGATTTGGTCACTGTGTTTGCATATTGCACCAAAAACTACACGGGACACTCTGGGGTTGTAATAACTTAATAGTTACCAACGAGGTGGTGTTTCCCCACGATGTCGTCCTTTAGGAAACGCACCGACCCTCCATCCTGTCACACAGAAATGTCTGAGTGAAATGTCGTCTGGCTTTTGGTCCACTTTCTCATCAACTATACAAGTTTGTTCTCTGCAGCTGTTGCAGTGAAAGGTTTTTTTTTCATTGGTGAAAATACACGATTAACAGAAAGTGACAGAAGAAATTATGAATAGGAAACCATAAGATAAGGGCCCATCCCTGATTCGTCATTAGGTCAATCAGAGGATCACAGGGTATCTGGAGGGAAACATTTAAGACGAGTCCTCCAAATGTAACAAAACGCCCTGTTCGCCGTTTTGACTGACACATAGAAGTGTTTCCACATCTGACGCCCCGATCAGCAGGATGACAGAATTTGTCTGAGCCTTCCGAAACCTTTATCATCACAGTTAGGAAATAAATCTGTTTCATGATGTGATAACACTGTGGAAGTTTCAGCCCAGTAGTCAGTAGACGGCTCCTTCACTCGACCGTGCGACCAGGGGCTGATTCAGTCATTTTCCCTCAGTCATCCAGAGTTTTGGTAACATAATGTAAAATGGCGGCTTTGCGCTCCCTCAGACGCTTATTTCCCCCAACTAGTCAGGCTGTTAAATAAAACTCTCCAGCCCCCCCCCCCCACACACACACACACACACACACACACACACACACACACACACTTACACACACACCCCCCATCCCACTCAAAATCCCTCTCCCTCGCCACCATCTACATAAACCCAGACAAGAACTCTGGACAAACTCTACATTATGATTGCACTACATGCTACAAATTGTGACTTGAACTATTCATGTGTTACTGATTATTAACTGCTTGTGCACCTATTTACTATTTCTCTTACATACATACACTACGCTGCTCAGGGAGTTGCTGCGCTGTTTCGTTGTTGACTTGACGTGTGTCAGAACAAAACCTTTGCACCAGTGACTGCAGGCATGAAAAGTTACAGTGAGTTGTTAAATTATTACAAAATTAAAAAGAAATGTATTTTTGTGTTTTGGAGTATAATTTTCAGTTGTAAGAAATGCTGCATAAAAAAGCAGTAGGAAGTTTTCCCGCTGTGTGTGTGTGTGTGTGTGTGTGTGTGTGTGTGTGTGTGTGTGTGTGTGTGTGTGTGTGTGTGTGTGTGTGTGTGTGTGTGTGTTCTGTATAAAGTGGTATGTTAAATGAAAGCATTTTACTGCTCTGTGCTTGTGTTTTGGCGAGTGACTTCCAGCCTTCTTCTGTCACACAAAAACACCATCACCTCTCTCCTCCCTCCCTCCCCCACAGCTGCCAGCTGTTCCTTTACTCTTCGACATCTGCAACATGTCACTCTCTCTCACACACACACACACACACACACACACGCACACAGAACGCAAAGTGTGACATAATGAGAAAGTCTTCATCTGACTGCTGCTCTGACATCATTTTTATTACCTACATCACTGTGATCATTGGATGTGTAATATTTTTTGCGGCACCACTGGTTGCCATGTGCACACGTCGGCCTTTTACAGACAAAATATTTCAGCGCTTCTTTCACCTTATGTGTTTTCACCTGTAAAAAAAAAAAAACTAAACAAAGTAACACACAGCTCCAGCTGCCAGGATCTTGTGGAGAATAGTAGCATGTGCGATGGACCCAGCTTGAAATGAAGTACTGCTGTGTCTTTGTTGACTACACAGCAACATTACGGACACGAGCAGCAAGCTGGATGGACTAAGTTTCTACTGAGCCGACAGGGAATCATTGCTGTCTGTTTGCCGTGGACTGTGTGTTTATATGGGAAAGGGAAGGTGCATGAGTGCTGCAGTTCTCCGCTGGTGGAGTTTACGATTGTGAAGTGCTGGCCCCGCTATCTGCCGAGGGAGTTCACCACTGCTGTTGTTGCAACAGTCCAATAACGCAACAGAGTCACTGAGAGAGCTGTAGAGCGGCATCGCCGATCAACAGACAGCACCACCTAACGGAGTTTCATTCCTGGTGACTCGAGTCTTGCAAATTTCAAGAAAAAGTTTCACCAGCGGGTCAAGTTCTCAACAACAGGAGACCAGTCACTGGACCGTGGTTACATCCACGATGCTGCTGCTAATGCAATAATGCTCCCCTCTTACCTTTAAAACTGTGTGGTGGATATTTACATTTTGGTGATTAGTTTAGCTCAGTTTTAGTAAATGAAAGTACAACATTAAATATTCTGCTGAATGATCAAGCGCGTTAAGGGAAAGACTGAATGAAGAGAATCCACTCCTCACTGACAGATAATGACTGTGTCCCCTGTTAGTCAGCATGGAGCCACATACTAACTCCAGTATGAGGGTAGAAAAATACATAACATTATGTCTTGCTGTCTAATTGTGACTGAAGCTAAACCTGAGATTGTAAAGAAAGATTCTGACTTGACAATTTCAATTGCATAATTTGAACGAAATTTTTTCAATATTCAACGTTCAAGGTCTTTATTTATCAGGTTGTCATTACAGGTGTGGTGACAGTGAAATGGTTTGAGGCTCTAACAACTGTGCAAAAGATAAAAAGAAAGTATCAACTGAGGACATTTAAACAATGTAAAAGTTTTTATTTCCTTGAAATTCTTTTGGACACTTGCTTTTTCTTTCATCTACTAAATATGAATCAGCTGTTATGTTTGCTGTAAAATATCAGGTCAAATTTACAGGTTTAGTTTATTTATACCAGTTGCAGTACAATTTTCTTGTTGTGATTGTTTTATGTGATGTCAAAATTGTTGACAGACACTGCAGGTAGATGTGATATATTCAAAGGAAGGCAGGAGGATGGCAAATACTACAACACAGAGTTCTATTAATTTGAAAATTGAACATGTATTCACACAATGGGTTTTAAAGTTGAAAGAAAAGAAGACCCACACATGTACCCAGCTGAATGCCAGAAGGCCTCTGTATATATCTCTATATAATGACACAAGTTTCCTCTTGCACCGCATGGAGCCGTATTAACACTTGAGAAGATGTAATCAGTGTCTAGAGGAAGAATAATAAGGATATTATTATTATTGTCATGAATGAGTTTTAAATAAAATCTCTAAAGATACTAAAAGAAATTAAGTTAGATACAAATCAGTGTTTAAATTATTTAAAATAGATATTCTGTTTTAAACAGACCATAATAATGAGATATAATAACACAGCAACATGTGAATAATATCTCTAATAGAAAAATATATATGGTCACTGATGTGATATCATTATTAATATTGTTTTGAAATATTCTTCATATGATTCAAACCCAGATGTATGTAATAAAATACATATTATCATATACTTAGTGTAATCTTACTGCAGATTTACAGGTCAAATATTTATCATGTTCATTTTTTCTAAATTATTAAATAATTATAAACATTTAGAATTTCTGAATATTTGAGACACGTTTAAATACGGAAGCAATAAACTTAGTTATTCACAACTGACAGTCAATATAAAGTCTGTGTGTGTGTGTGTGTGTGTGTGTGTGTGTGTGTGTGTGTGTGTGTGTGTGTGTGTGTGTGTGTGTGTGTGTGTGTGTGTGTGTGTGTGTGTGTGTGATACACAGATGAATATTAGGCACCTAGTTCCAAGTTTATAATGTTTCCTGCTGTAAAAGGTTTGTTCCTCCACTCCCCTGCTTTATATTTTCAGCAGAGATCATTTGGAAGAAAGTATTTTCCTGTCAGTTCAAACCCTTCAGCTCCACATAAAAGGTCTCCCTTCCTCATCACATTGCAGCGTCCTTGCGCTGTGTTCTTATGATCCAGAGCAGGGTGAGGCTTATGTTGCGGTTGAAAAGTCCTTTTTGATTAGGAAGGTTCCAAACTGAGTGAAATGACCCAGAAGTATCTCAGTGGCAGCTGATAAGAGCTGCTCCACTTCTTTCAATGCTTCCTATCTTATCTCCTTTAGCATAGGATACACTGCACCTTCCTTGACAAAAGGATAGGAGTTAATGCTGTCCCACAGTTCCTTTGTGGCAGCAGCATTTAAAATGATGCACCATTGTAGTTTAAATGTAACAACAGAGCAGCTGTTTTATGTTTGTGACGCGATGCAAAACTTAAGGAAAACCTTGCATGAGCGACTGAAGCCCAAATCCATAAATATAGATTTCTTCTCTTTCAATTCAGTCCAGGAACCATCTTGAAGGATGTATAGTTAACAATATTATCATCATAACAAAATAGTGTGATGCAGTAAAAATTGATTTTCTCTATACTTAAGATATGTATAAAAATAGATATATTTAATTTGAATATAATTTAATTATTATTTTAATGGCTTATCTTTCTTTACTTGTATATTCATGTGATCGTATTTCAACATTTCAATCCTGTTTGTGATTAGGAAAGAAATGGTTATCATGCATGTGTTCTGTGTGTTATCACTCAACATGTGACAAGAAGGTCCATATATTGACTTCAACTGATTCAACACAGAGTTACTGAGAAAGCTCAACCCTCAATTATGTCTAATTATTTACAATTTTGATGACATGAAAATAATAAATATTAGTTACATGATAAATAGGATGCGACACAAAACATTAATGACCAGAACCAATTTAGTTCTGTCACTATATGGAAGTATATTTATATTTCCTTTCACCTCCACATTCTTCCACAGCAGCATGTGCTGAGGTACAAACCAAATGAAAAGCTGTTCTGTTGTTACATGGAGGCGTTTTATTGAGCATGTAGCATGTTACCATCCTGCTAGCTGCAGGAAACCCCTCAAACATCACCACAGGCCATGAAGAAAGAGAGAGAGAGAGGTGGAGAGAAATAGACAGAGGGTTATTGACAGGGGTCAGAGCCGGGTCACTCAGGTGAGCTGACGTCGACGAGGGATTGGCTTCTCTGCGGCTCTGGATGCGAACTGATTCGTAGATGAGGGCTTGAACCGGGGCCCGACGGGCCGTCATGTTTCTTTCATGAGGTGCAGCTGCAGAGTTTGACTTTGTTTGGGCTGCGTGGTCCTGCAGACAGTCAGACTGAGCGATCTGACATCCACATGATTAAATGTTAAAATGGCCACAGGTTCTGGAGATTGGTCGACATGGAGCCGTCACAGCCGCCCTTGTCTTGATGTACGTTGAACTTGCCTAAAGACATGCTGAAGATGGATAAAGGACAAACAGAGGTGGATAAAGCAGTTCTACTGTCATTGCACATTGGGAGTCCATGTCCAGAAATGTAATTATTATAAGAAATGGTTCAAAAATGATACTGTCATTTTTATGTCTGTAGATGTTAAAGTTCAGGTTGCAGGACTTCTTGTTTCTAATGTGGCTTTATTTGGACTCTGATGTAGATTTACCATGTTCCAGACACAACAGTGTTCTGTCCAATGAACCTCCTCGCTCACTCCAATAAAATAAACTTCAGGTTGTAAGTTTAAATGTCACTGGCTGTGGCAGGGAGCTCAGACACTGTAGCAAGAACTTAGATTTACATTTCATCTCTGCTTCTTGCGTTACTGTATTCTCCATGAAACTGCGAGACTGTTGTCCTCTAACAAATAACCCCATAGCTCGTCTGTGCAAGCCGCTTGTTACCTTCTATTGTCAGTGGCCTAGTGGTCGGTGGATTAGTCGTAGTAATTATGACAGGAGCAAAAGAGGAAGTCAGGTGATGTGGTACATGGAGGTTGGGGTGGATGGACTTTCCCACAGGTACCACTGTTCATTTACAGTTTCCATCCATAGCTGATGTTGCTTTTATCCATGACTGTTCCGCAGCCTTTACTGTGTGTTTATGTGCTTGTGTTATTGTAACCATGACGACAAAGGTCAAAGTCTAAGTATTCATTTTGACCTGCACCACAACCTATTCCTAAACCTGACCAGGTTCTTTGTGCTTCAACCCTAACCAACACGAACCGCTCCACCACTGCTTGTTTATCATATAATTATTATGATGATGATGAAGGTCCGATGAAGAGCCCATACGCCTGAAGCTTTTTTAGGTTGAAGAACCTATATATTATTTTATGATTATTATGTTTATTATTATTATGAATAGCCATTACAGTTTGGTAAATGTTACCTTGCTTTAATGATTGTAATGTTCCAATATCACACAAAGCTTTCAACCTTGAATGTGGCATGGCTGAACAGAAATTTAATTCAGTTTACTTCTAAAGTATTTTTTTTCCTATTTTTCTTTCTTATTTAATTTAATTAGATTTTTGAAACTATGATCTGATTCGGAAATAATCAGCCAAATCTGATAAACATGAAATAATGTGAGACCATCCACAACACGGAGAATTATTATTGAACTTTATTGAAAGATTAGTCAGTCCAAGGTGTAAAGTTTTTTGTCCTTTTTTGTTCGTTTTTTTGTTATTTCTAACACAGTCTGATTCTGTCTGTAGCTCACAGAGGTCGACCTCTGCCGAGCCACCAGCAGCGACTGTTGATTTCATCTCCACTCAATTGAAGGAAGCAAGCTACTTTATCAAACACTCATACAAGCATATAACTGTGATACATTGTTTTTATTTACATGTAGAGCGGCTTTCTTTGGTAGCCCTTGAAAGGCAAGTGTAATTTTTTTTTTTTTTTTTTTTTTAGTCTGCCAGGATAATTTTTCTAAGGTTTTCTTTTCATCCGTAAAAACAACCCGAGAGAGGCAAGTGACTTTTTTTTTTTCATCTGTGAAAATCTCCGACTCAGTCTCTTTACCACACCCTTCTGTGGAACTGTCATTTTTTTAATCTGTTTTCACAAATGAAAAAAAAAAAAAAATTTAAGTTATTGAGCCAGTAAAAAAAAAAAACAATGCCTGTTTCCAGTTGCCTCTCAAGGTTTGTTATCACAGGTGGAAAAAAAAAAAAAAAGTTCACTTGCCTTTCAGGGCCTCCGTAGCTTTCATATTTGTACTGACATTTTAAAAGAATAGATTCCTTTCTCATAGATTACATAGAACAAATCCTTCAAACACAGGGCCCTTGGTCTGTGTGCTCTGTCTGTTATTGGCTCCTGTGTGGAACAGAAGGGAAACAGAATCAGTTTGTCATAATTTGATTCATTTGTATTCATCCATGTATTGCATTGTACTTAATTACTTACTTAATTTTCTTACTGTGATAATGATCTTATATATAACAGGCTGTGGTTTATTGCACTGAGTGGGCACCTCTTCACTGAAGAAACTAATACACTGCAAACGTAGGTAAATGCCTCACAAAAGCAGGAATTGATACTTTGTGTGTGTGTGTGTGTGTGTGTGTGTGTGTGTGAGTGTGTGTGAGAGTTGGGGTCCCCGGACGAGGCGTCCTGGGCTGTGTGGGACGTGGGCTGCTGTAGCAGTCAGGAGGTGTAGTGGGCGGGGCGGCGGGGTGCTCAGTCCCCAGGGAGGCAGAATTACCCATCTGACTGCGGGTAAATCAGCTCGCAGCGAAATTTACGAGTCACAGTTGATAGATAATACAGAGAGCGAGTCGACGGGGATCCTCGCCCTCCCCCTCTTGTCACTCCTCTTCCCCTCATCCCTCAATCCACTTATGTCCACTAATTTGGCTGTCTGCCTTCAGTATTTTCACTTTTCTATTTTTCCCTGGCTCCCACTCAGTCCTCCTACTCTGTTAAATCCATCCGTTCTGTAATTTCCTCTCTCCAGAATCAGTTTGTTCCCCCACTCATCCCCCTGTCTTATTTACTGAGCAGAGAACAGGAATGGAGGAGCGGTAATGATAGCATGACAAAAAGGGTTGTTGTTTCTGTGTCAGCTCACCACTCTGTATTATCTCCCTCTGGTTTCCTCCTGCCTCTCTTTTCTCATTATTTCCCACTGTCTCTTCCATTTCAATATTGCCTTAGCTCATTGCTTCTTTCTATTTCCTCTTTTTACTCTCTTGCTCTCTTTCCCTCCACATTCTTCATAAAACAACTTAATTTATTCATTTGGTAAGCAGGCTTTGAGGCTCCAAAGAACAAATCATTCTGCTTGAGGAAACCAGCCCCAACTTCCCTCTGCTCAAACCTCGCTCTAAAAAAAATTGGGGTCTTCTTGAAAATTCATGCTCACACAAAAACTTATTTTGCTGCTTATTCATTTCTCCTTCTTTCCTTCTTCCCTGTTTCTCTTTCTCTCTCTCTCTTTCTTCTCTCTCTCTTGTTTGGGGGAAATTCACCAGCACTGCAAAACAACATCTCTGAAATGCCTGCTGCTGACATGGCCAAAACATCCCGCCTCTGGGAAGCGTAGTTTCCATCCACCCGCCTCATTTCCCAAGATGCTTCGGGCCTCTGCTTCTATAAATCAGATGCACCCGTTCCACAGAAATGCAAATGTTGGTGGTGGTGCACTTAAATTCTCCTAGAGATATATTACTGTTTCTTGCCTTGTTGTGTGTGTGTGTGTGTGTGTGTGTGTGTGTGTGTGTGTGTGTGTGTGTGTGTGTGTGTGTGTGTGCATATGGGTAGGAGATATATTGCGGCCGACCATCGGGAGTGCTAAAGCAGAACGGGTCGGATTGAGAATTGCATTCCTGTGATGTCAAAATATAAAAAGCCACTGGAGTGCGTCCTGAGGACCGGGGACTTATTTTGTTTCTGAATGCATAAAGATTGAAGCAAATTTCTTCTATTTCTCCCTTTTTCTCTTGTCCTCTGCAGCTATTCATCCTGTTTGTCTGGAAAAGACACAACAGGCTTTATGCTTTATGTGTGTGTGGTAGCTTCTGCTTTCTGTGTGTGTTGTGGAGAGATAAAAGGAAAGATCTTGCACGTGCGGGAAGAGAGAATACGCCATATCTATCTGAAGGCGAGGTAAAAACAAGTGAGAATCAGACAAAGGACGGAGAGGTGAGGGCGTGATGAGAGCTCAGCTGGCCCGGGCGTCGATGGTGGATGTTCCTTTAACAGATTTGCTGGACGTTAAAAGCTCCATCCGTTCTCTGTTCTCAGGGGAGCTCTTGCTGTCTCACGGCCCCACCAATGGGGCCTCTGTCCCGGGCTGCTCGCCTTGTGTGGTGCCCTGTGTCAGCAAGCTTGGGATGAAATACTGATATGGATCGAGAGGCGAGTAGAGGAGAGGAGAGGAGGAGGACGAAGGGCTGGGTAGTGATCAAATTGTGTTTGAGTATCAGAAATTACATGTACTTAAAGTTGGCATTGAATGTGGAATACATTGAATATAAGATGCTGCTAAAATACTTATGTGACAGATAAAAATAAAACTCCTTCACCTCTTCCCACAACATTAAGAATAAAAGCTATTTAGTCTGTTTCTTTTGATTTACAGCAGAAGCATGTAGCACATAAATCTGAGCTGCGTACATGAGCAGCCTCAGTGGGCTCTTCACCTTTTAACGCAGCCATCGTCTCATTGTGCCCAAACATATACACGGATCAACAAGTAAATACATGCATTTGTAGTGGTTCTTAGGGGAATCATTAAAAAAAGTGTTTATGGCACATTTAAGAAAGTCTGCACAACCTGAAATCTCTCTGTGAGGTTTTACTACATTATGCAACATTATTTTTGCCACCATGTTTTATGTCTTCATTATACTGTGGGTATAAGACGCAGATGGAAAGCTATCTACCCCGGGCCTCAGTGGATTACCATGTTCGCAGACAAGTCATTTATTTTATTTTGTCATTCCGGCTTTCATTTTTTTTCTACTTCAGCCTATTTATTATTATTTTATCCTTATTCATATATTAAAGCTTTTTAGATTGTTATTGTTTGGTTTCACTCGAATTAAATAAACTTTGAAAAAAAATGTTAAAATATCAGAATGTCAGGATCAAAATCAGATTTATTTGTCACTTCCACAATATACGCTTTGCATACATGGGAGCGAGATATTGTTCTCCACCGGTGGGCGAGTTACACAAAACAGCTGACTGAGATCAGCCGCTGCAGCACATTAGATTTTAGTTTTACATTAGTTTTAAATTTAAGCTTGGTCTCTCCACACACTCATATGTGTTCATGTCAGTAAAAAGCCAATCACCAGCATTAATAGAGCTCGGTCCAAGCATGCTGCATGCTGATTGGCTGACTGACGCTGTTGAGATTTACTCAGTTACTCCATTGGTACTGAAATTTAGTATGGAATGACAAGACATTTTTCAGCAGGAGCCAGTGGTTTTGTGGCTGAGAGCCACAGACAGGAAGCGAAGTGAAGGGAAGAGTCTTGAGAAGGAGAGGGACTAATTACTGGTGTTGGTCTTTTTATAGGTGTGTTGAAAATAAAGATTACTTGCAGCTTTAATGTTGAGGTTAGTTTTCTATCTGTGAATTAACTGCTGTCATAATATAGAGTGGACCAATTAGTTGTTCCATAAAAGTATCGACTAGTTGACTATGAAGAAGTGTAATTCTTTAAAGTACAACACGGGTCCAGATAGTTCCTCATTTAAAACAACATTTAACCATTTCATTCAGGTAAAGTTGTTGTACATCTGCTTGTGTTTCAGTATTTCATATTTAAGAACTTTAGCTCGTTTGATGAAGGAACAAAAAGGGTTTCGTAGAGGACATATTCATATTTCTCAAACTAAGGCAGTGACATCTGTTCTGAAACTTATGGTAACTTAAGTATCAAAAGATATTAAGACCCTGTCCCGAGGAAACAGACATGGAAGAGCTGAAAGCCTCTGTAACTGCAGTCTGTCTGAGTGGAGGAAGGTGACAGCGCAGCATCCTGTCTGTTCCCTCTATCCAACAAGTTATTCACTGTCATAATGAGTCATTTTTAGGGAGACATCTTGTCCACTTTGTTCTAATCAGCAGTGGACACACACCTTCACTCTGCGCAGCGAGCAATCTTACACTAATTATCTTCCAATTAGATTTACTATTATTCCCTAACAACCTACCTGGAGCGGCGTAATCACATCTCGGGTCTCTAATGTGATCAGGTCCAGCATGGGGTCAGACTCAGTTTGTTTTAGCAACATGGACCGAATAGACTCCCTCTCCTTTGGTAGCCAGGCCATACCAAGCCAGGCCATGCCAGGTTAGAGAAATTCATTTCATACAAAGCTGTCATTCAATTTTGTCTCTCAGCACGCCTCGTCAATGTGTGTGTGTGTGTGTGTGTGTGTGTGTGTGTGTGTGTGTGTGTGTGTGTGTGTGTGTGTGTGTGTGTGTGTGTGTGTGTGTTCTTCTTCAGTGTGTCACCTCGTATTACTTTGGTTCAAAAGCCTCATTCTGATACAGTGTAATAAAAATGTAGATATTGTAAATGTTAATAGTGACGCTCCATAAATCATTCACTGCCTTCATGAATTAGTGATGTACAAGTGAATGATAATGCACACCGAGGTGTTCCAATAGATGGTAAGCAAAAACCTGAGCAGGTGAACACTCGGCTTTGTGTTGTCATTTCCTTAAACAAGACCATTGTTTTCCGTCTGCAGACACATTACAGACACCTTTATCACTGAGCTGACACCACTGTCACTTATTTATGGAAAAGAGGTAGAGTTTAAAGAGCTCTGTCACTGTTCACACAATACTATAAACATGTCACACTTTCATTTTCACTCTTCACTCTTCCTGTTTCCTCAAATACTCCCTAAAGCACCAAATGTGGATTCATCCACCACTGAAAATAGTCCCGTCCAATACACAATATTCTCCCGTTTGCACATTATTTGCGTAAAAACCTCAGTGTCCAGCTGTTTTAGGGAATTAAAGAGCCTTTTTTAAAAAAAAAAAAAGAAATAATTAAAAAATGAACATCTTCAGTAGAGCCAATGGTTTTGGGGCTGGGAGCCACAGACAGGGTACGAACGAACAATTACTATATGTTCTTTTCTCATTTCAAGGACAATAATGATTGTAATAAGAGATAATAACAGAGAGTTAAAAAATCATAATCGTAAAAATCGTAAAAAAAAATGTAGCTTGAGTCTCCCTTTTCTTCCTTTTCTTTTTTGTCAACTCCATTTCACATCTTAACATTCTCAACACATTTTAGCATCTGAACACATACTTTTCTCTCTATCTCCATCTTATGTTCCATTTTCCACATGACTATTGTCTATGATCTCCTCTCACTGTGTGTGTATCTCACTCACTTACTCCAGTCGCAATGATTGGCTGAGTAACATCACATGACCAGGGCGATAAGGGGCTAGAAAAAGCTGCGCCAGTCAAAATGTAATAATACTCAATAATTTATAGGTTACAGGAAGCGGTCCAGATAGGACGGCGTCTCCAGTCCAGATCCGGACCGCGGTCCACCTCTTAGTGACCTCTGCGTTATTGGTTTTGGTCTTTTCATGGCACATGTTGACAATAAGGAAATTAAGATTAACTGCAGCTTTAATACTGAGGTTAGTTTTCACTGAGTTACCTGCTTACATAGCAGGTAGCTATTCCAGCTATTCCAGAACTATATATAACTATATATAATAATAATAACACACACTAACTCTTAAATTCAGCAGCTTTTTCTTATGATCAGTGCAGTTGCTTGTTTTCTGCTTAAACTCACATGTTCATTATTCTACTTTTGTTTTTCTCTCTTTATATGATGGCTAAACTATGAACACATCTGATTACAACTGTTATATGGTCACTTATTTATTCCATGTTACAGATGCTTCACATGGGGAGTTATAGTCAACAAATAAGCACTTTAAAATGTTCGTATATAAAGGAAAAAACAGGTATAATTGAAAATGAATTAGGGGGTTAAAATATAATGTTATTAATAGGGTTTAAGAAAATATAATTTGTCCTTGGTATTTATTTATTTTAAGACATTAAAACACAGACTGTGGTGAGAAGGAGAAGGGGAGACAGGAAATGAAGGGAAAGGAGGCAGAGAAGTACAAAGTGGAAGTGCGTGAGCAAGTGTGTGTGTGTGTGTGTGTGTGTGTGTGTAGCAAATGAGTAGAGGAGAAAGAGACGGAGCTTTTTTTTTTTTTTTTCTTTTTTGTTTCTTCCTTGACTTTGTGAGTGTGGTTCCACCTTGCAGAGGACAAGCACCTTAGGGGATGAAGGGAGGAGAATGCTTAATGTCGTCGCCCTGTCAAGTCTCGGGCCGCTTTGATTCCTCTCAACAATACCTCTCTTTCTAAACACTGCCTCGCCTCGCCAGCAGGGACCGGCCACTGGTTTCAAAGTCACTTTTCCTGCCGAGTCAAGCTGTCTGTGCTTTGCATAAGGGGCTCCTGAGTCTCCTGCTATGAGACGTGTCTCTCTCTCATTGCGCTTTTACTTATGTTCATTGTCTTAGTCTTTCTGTGCGGCAGTTCTGCATTCTCCTGGTTTGTTTTCTATCAGAGTCAGTTTGTCTGGTTTTTATCTAAGTGCGAGCACACACTCACCTGAACCCACACACACACACGCAAACACACTAACCTCTTGTCCTGCTGCCCCCCCCCCCCCCCCCCCCCCCCGCCTCAACATATGCTTCCCATCGTATCAATAACCAGCAGATCCTTCCTCTGTGAGAGTAAAAACAATAAATATTTCAATATGTTCAAACTGGCTTTGATGCTGAACCGTGGCTTTGAAGCTTCAATGTCACCGGCCTTTTAAGTTTTCATCAGGTCCAGGTAACACTCAAAGAGAGAGCGCGTATAAATAAATGAAAAACACTGGGAGAAACTTTTAGCTGCCAAACCTCCTTGAGAGGCGTGACTGTGCTGAGAGAGATCAATAGCAGATGATAATAGACAACAACACCGGTAGGTGTCATTTGCATTGGTTAACATGAAGATGGAGCGAGTGATGTTGTCTCTGCTCTGCTTTACATTTCAGAGGAGGCTCTCATCAACATGCTACTGCCTCCACTCTAATATGACATAATGTATTACCAACAGTAAAAAGCAGCGGAGGTTATAAGTAATTGGTGACATTTTATTGAATTTAAGCTGCACCAGACAACAATACAGTTGAATTTAAAGGTCACCTATTTTACGCTTTTCCTGTGTTTTCTGTTTCCTGTGTGAAGTGAGAAGGCTCTGAGCCTCACTTCTGATTGGCTGACTCTGCTGTAATAAAAATATAGCAGATTTAAACACTTAGAGAAACGGAATCCTGCAAAATTGGATCGTGAGTCCAAGTGGGCGGGGCTTTGGGTGTGGCTGAGAACAGTGACTGCTTTGTTGTGACATCACAAAGTTCCAGAAGTCCTGACGGCTGCTTTTAAGGCTCAGTTTCTGAATACAGGCTGTGTGCATTTCTCTGTGGACTGAGGCTTTGATACTAATATAGAAGCTAGACCTGCTTTATAATCAAACTACACATGGACACCTACCTTTATACTATATGGGACCTTTAAGTCTCATGGTTTGCACAGGTTGTGAAAAATGATCAACCTGCAGGATATAAAATGAAGCACAGGAATAGAGATGGCTCATGCAAATTTGCTCAGACCTAATTTTGGTTTTGCTTCTCTTACACAATGTGTTGCAGATTTTGCTTTATGTATGAACCCGTCTCAGTGTAGGAATGATTCTGCAGTGCACAGTGTCCCACGCCAAGCTTCAGTGCAGAGGTAGGATATAATTTTTTTTTTTTTCTTTTGGACATTTTTTCCTTTATTTGTTAGAGCCAGACAGGAAATGCAGGGAGAGAGTACGGGAAAGACATGCAGCAGTAGTGCGGCCGGCTGGATTTGAATTTGAAATGGATCAGATCAGCTGTTTTGGGTCCGTCCTTCATTTCCAGCAGACAGACACACATCTGAACCCACCTCAGTGAGCACAGGCTCCCCACAGGGCCCTGTCCTGAGGACCCTGCTGTTCACCCTGCTAATGCACGACTGCACCGTCGCATTCAGCTCCAACCACATCATTAAGTTTGCTCATGATACCACGGTGGAGGGTCTCGTCAGCACTGGCGACGAAACAGCATACAGGATGGAGATGGAGCAGCGGAAGGCGTGGTGGAGGAACCACAATCCTGTCCACAGTGTCAATAAAACCACAGAGACGTTAATTGACTTCTGGAGGGCCCGCTCGCAACGTCACCCTCCGCTGATCGTCAATGGCAGGGGGTCAGTGGCACAAAGTTCCCGGGGGGTGTTCCTGGCTGAAGACCTGACCTCATCAATCAACACCACAGCCATTGTTCAGAAGGCCCAGCAGCGGCTCCGCCCACTCCGGAGACTAAAGAAAGCAAATCCCCCCATCCCTCCGCACCATCCCATCATCACCTCTTATAGAGGCGCCACTGCAAGTATCCCAAACTACTCCTGGTTTGGTATCTGCAAAGGGACTGGACAGCACGGGGAAGACAGCGAGGAAGATCATTGGCTCCCTCTCCCCTCCCTGCTGGAGACTCAGCCGCCCTGCAACCTCTTTTGCCTCCAGCCGCCTGAGAGGAGATACAGAATCAAAACCTGAACCAGTAGGATGAAAATACACCCGCTGCCGCCACTTACCCTCCAACACCCAAGCACTGTCACTTTAACACCGAACTCTTAAAATATTTGACCATACAACAGCGAGTTAGAATGTCTGAAATGCTTTTCAAAATATGGTTTCGGCATCGTATTCATTGACTTATTTATGATTTTCAGTCTCGGCCCCTTTGAATCTGAACAACATGAACACTGGACACTTTCCTGGACATTTGTGGCACTGGTGCTTTTACCCTTTATTCAGGACATGTTGACAATTTTTGTTTTGCACTGTTTTTGATTGGGAGGAACAACCCTTACCCTAATAACATTTTCTTCATCGATTCATCGACTTTTAGAATACTAAATTTTCTGTGTGAATTCTTCGTATTTTGGAAACGATACTTGACCTGTTTTTTGTCTGATCTCCCTCCCCCTCTCACTTACTTGAACTTATTGATGAATATTGATTATTGATTACTATTACTGATTTTTCTTTTAGGCTTCTATTCTTTGGATCCTGAGATATGTCACTTGTTTGGTTTTATGCATGCATCTCATCAATAATTGAGAGTGTAATTGTAAATGTAATGTCAGAGAAAAGAGAATTTGCAATATTATAATTAGCAGAAAAATAGTATTGATATTAGTATATCTAGTTTTTTATTTCAGTGTTATTTCAGAGAGAATATTTTAATAAGCTGGTGGAGGTCATTTTTTTTCCTATTAAATCCTCATTAGAAGTCAGTTTTAGATGTGATGTAGCACTCAACTCCAGATATTTAGTAGATTATGAAATAAAACCATTATATGTGATATAATACACACACGAGCACCCACACTTATACAAAACACTGGCTGTTGTAATGTATGGAGAGAAAATCACAGCTGTGTGTGTGTGTGTTTGTGTGTTTGTGTGTGTGTGTGTGTGTGTGTGTCTGTGTGTGTGCGTCTGTGTGTGCGTGCGTGCGTGTGTGTGAGAAGTGTTGTTATTTCCTGAACTCAAGTCTGCGTCAGTCCCCATGAACCTCTCATGGCTTTTAATGAATCTTGATTAACTGCTTTTAGTTAATTTTTTGCATCTGACACAGACTTCCTTCCCCTCGAAGGTTTCTTATCGGTTTAGGTTTTTTTAAGGATGATTGTAAATATTTTGCAGTGAAAATCATGAAAGTTTTCATTCGCTCACTTCCCAGCTCTGCTCCTTACTGTGGTGTATCTTCAGGTAAAACTCAGTGAATCCTGAAAGTAAATGTCAGGATTCAATTAGAAAATCACTTCATGCACAATGTTGTTCTGCTACAATTATGTCTTATGTTTTATTATATATTTTGTATTTTTCTACTTTCTTTTCCAACATGATGAAGTGCAGGTCATGAACTCATTATGAGCAACGACTGCTGTATTTGTATTGAAGTGTGTGTGAGTGTGTGTGTGTGTGTGTCTGATCCTCAAACTGGCTGAAGGTCAAGACTTTTAAGGTTCAGGTTAGAACCAGGTTCTGGTTAGGTGTAAGAGGCTTGGGAATGCAGTGTGTGTGTGCGCGTGTGTGTGCGTGCAGTAGAGAGAGCAAGGATGGTGTTGTGGGATGAACAAGCGGTGCTGTCTGCGTTGAACATATTCATCCCTTGTTTCCCTCCATCCCTCCGTCCCCTCCTCCTCCCTCCGTCCCCTCAGTGGAGGAGGAGGTGTATAAAACCAACTTCCCTCCACGAGCCTCAGATTAAACTAAATCAATAAGTCAGTGTTGTAGTACATCAAACAAAAGATATATCGCCAAAATATAAATAAACTGCTGCTCGCCTCCCCCTTCAGAGGCCCCACGAGGAAGAAAAGAAAGGAGGAATGAGTGGAGGGAAAGGGAGTGTGGGGGAGTGGGGTGGAGTGGAGGGGGGATGTATATTTTGCTGTATCTCATTATTCAGCCATTAGCTCTGTTCTTTCTAGGGAAATGCTACACTTAAAGAAAATATCCTCCCTACAGCTGAGCTATAAATTAAATTAAGCCGTTGCATCAGCTCTGTGATTTTTGCAAAGGCGTTAAACACATGCTGTAATTGTTCCCGTCCTTAATTGTTTCTTAAATAAAATGAAATTATTTTGGGGGGCTGAGTATTCCACCTTGCAATTATGCTTTCTTTTCATCCAAACCATTAGAGA